>NC_143046.1:28607500-28907500 GCF_057628025.1 Oncorhynchus mykiss
GATTTAGAAGGCCTCATCTTCCTAAACATCACCAGGTAGGAAATACACACAAAAACACACAGGGTTAAACTCTACACGCGGCTGACAGTCAGACACTCATGACGTATGACATTCACTTCAAGATGCATGCTCATGAAGAGGAATGGCCTCACACACGGTCCCCTTACTCACACAAACCTAAAAGTACATAACGATCTGTAACGCAGTCAGTACTTACAACTGCGTGTGTGTGTGTGTTCAGCTGGGCTCTGGGGCAGACCTGTGGGGATCAGAGGGTGACTCGCGCTACGGGAAACCACGCATTGACGATCGCATGCTGGAGGTGGTGGGGGTGACCAGGGTAGTGCACATGGTGAGTTCATCACCTACTGCCCTTACATACCTGTTCCCTTACTCTGTTGAGTACCATGTATGTCCTGATACCACAGAGAAGAGAGAGATCAGTGCTAAAAATGATCCCAGTGTTTCAGAACCTTTGCTTTTTCTAAGTTCAGACATTAATCTGCTTGACAGTCACTGGATTAACATGTAAAAATAGTCTAGTACTTGGTTTTACAAAGTGCTAATGTAAACAAACAAATCAAAATGCTTACATGTAGTAGATTAGAGAGAAAAACACTCACTATTTGCCTAAAACCCCACAATGGCCATTCAATAACAATTCTATGAAGGGAATGTGAGACATTGCATGTCATACAATACGTCAATCTTTCATTCAATTGTTTGAGGAGGCTAGATATTCCAGTAGCCTCAGAAATATGCACATCCGCACAGACAAACACACTCCCATCTTAATATTCAGTTAGTGCATACTCAAGTCTGTAGCCAAGTTCCTCCTATTGTTTATAATCTGTCTCTGTAGCAGTCACCCTCGCTGCAGAATAAGTACTCACCTCACTTAATGCCTCACTAATGTATTCCAAACATAAGTATCATTGGGTTTGAATGGAATCATGAATGTTGCACTCCATTTGTTGTCCTACATACAGTGCCTTGCGAAAGTATTCGGCCCCCTTGAACTGTGCGACCTTTTGCCACATTTCAGGCTTCAAACATAAAGATGTAAAACTATTTTTTTGTGAAGAATCAACAACAAGTGGGACACAATCATGAAGTGGAATGACATTTATTGGATATTTCAAACTTTTTTAACAAATCAAAAACTGAAAAATTGGGCGTGCAAAATTATTCAGCCCCCTTAAGTTAATACTTTGTAGCGCCACCTTTTGCTGCGATTACAGCTGTAAGTCGCTTGGGGTATGTCTCTATCAGTTTTGCACATCGAGAGACTGACATTTTTTCCCATTCCTCCTTGCAAAACAGCTCGAGCTCAGTGAGGTTGGATGGAGAGCATTTGTGAACAGCAGTTTTCAGTTCTTTCCACAGATTCTCGATTGGATTCAGGTCTGGACTTTGACTTGGCCATTCTAACACCTGGATATGTTTATTTTTGAACCATTCCATTGTAGATTTTGCTTTATGTTTTGGATCATTGTCTTGTTGGAAGACAAATCTCCGTCCCAGTCTCAGGTCTTTTGCAGACTCCGTCAGGTTTTCTTCCAGAATGGTCCTGTATTTGGCTCCATCCATCTTCCCATCAATTTTAAACATCTTTCCTGTCCCTGCTGAAGAAAAGCAGGCCCAAACCATGATGCTGCCACCACCATGTTTGACAGTGGGGATGGTGTGTTCAGCTGTGTTGCTTTTACGCCAAACATAACGTTTTGCATTGTTGCCAAAAAGTTCAATTTTGGTTTCATCTGACCAGAGCACCTTCTTCCACATGTTTGGTGTGTCTCCCATGTGGCTTGTGGCAAACTTTAAACAACACTTTTTATGGATATCTTTAAGAAATGGCTTTCTTCTTGCCACTCTTCCATAAAGGCCAGATTTGTGCAATATACGACTGATTGTTGTCCTATGGACAGAGTCTCCCACCTCAGCTGTAGATCTCTGCAGTTCATCCAGAGTGATCATGGGCCTCTTGGCTGCATCTCTGATCAGTCTTCTCCTTGTATGAGCTGAAAGTTTAGAGGGACGGCCAGGTCTTGGTAGATTTGCAGTGGTCTGATACTCCTTCCATGTCAATATTATCGCTTGCACAATGCTCCTTCACAAAAACATACAGTTTCATATCTTTATGTTTGAAGCCTGAAATGTGGCAAAAGGTCGCAAAGTTCAAGGGGGCCGAATACTTTCGCAAGGCACTGTATCTCTGTTGCTGCTCATTTTTTGTAGCTGATGGAATGAATGCAGGGACGAGACCACCAGCCAATCCTAAATATGCATTATAAACTAGAGAGACTTGTGTTGTATTTCTCCAGTCATTTGCTTGGCCTGGAGGTCATGTTTCATCCATAGTAGAGATGGTACGCCTGAGTACCTGTTCTCTTGTTGTCAGCACTTCGTCCGCATTCCTGGTGATGTAGAATTTACAAGAAATGCAGTCATGAAATGACTCCTTCATTTGAAGGAGGATCTCATTTTTTACACTCCAGCTCATGTGATGTCGCCGGAACAGTATTTGATTGATTCTAAGTTGACTCACTTTTGTGACTTGGTGCTAGTGCGTAGCAAAACGTTTGAATCTTTCACTCCACTAACAGCTTCGGGCCCTATTCAATCAAAACTGGTAAACAGGTGTTGTGGTTGAGTCAGAATCTGTAGTCCTTTTATGCAGTGTGAAAGCATTTGAATTGACATGCAGTTGATGTTCTTGATTTTGAATACAGTATTTCCATGGTGGATTGACAGCTAACTTGGCTTGAATGAATAGGGTCCTAGACAGTAGGGTCCCCATTAGACACACAAACTGTGGTGATTTCACCTGTGGTTCCTCATTGGCTGTGTTCCAATCGTCGTAATGGCTTCCTTTCCTTCTCTCCTTCCTGACCACTAGGAAATGAAAGGGTTGGATAGGTACTCACCATACACCATAGAGACTTATGACAAGGACATTAGCCCATTTTAGACTGAGGGGACACAGCTATTGTGTTGTGAAATGCATGTACAGTCAACAGCCTGTGTAAAATAAAAATGTGAGTAAACATGGTGATGTTTTTAGCTGTTTAGCTGTAATTTGAGATTGTTTATTCCATTTAGAAGCATAAAGTGTTTCTGTGTATACAGTATGTGAAGACAAGGATTGGTTTTTAGATCAATAAGTATCTTTGGTATCTGTCTTTGGTGTCAATAGTCAGCTCTGGTCTGCAGTGCTCATTGGAATTTTAGAACAATTACTGTGATGCTTTAGTCACAAGAGAGAATACAGTAGACGGCATGTGTCAAAAAGTGATTGATGAGGTATTTTATGGGTCACGTGTTTATGCCCATATATGTACATCCTGTCCAGAAGTTCTCACGGTATCGAGTGAGTGTTTATGTAACCTGATAGTGCAGCTGTTCCTTTGAAGTAAAGCCTGTGTTTACATTAAAGCTGTCAAGGTGATTGATGGGTAGTGACGTCGTTGAACTGTGGAATGTGTTTGAAGCAATGTTTTTTTCTAATCAATTCAGCAGTAGGGGGCTATATGTACATAAGGAAAGCCGTAAACAGTTGTTTTTCCCGAGGATGTCATGACCTCTGTCTATCCCCCCTGTGAGGTGTGTGTGTGTGTGAGTGAGTGAGTGTGTGTGTGTGTCTCTGCAGGGGTGTTTGAAACAATATTTTTTTCTAAACAATTCAGCAATAGGGATCAACAAAAAAAGGTTTATACCCCTTACACCCCAAGGGGTGGCTGTCACAGTAAATCATGCCATCCTCGTTTTGAAAGGGTAATTGTACTCTAAGTTGGGTTCTTTACTTATGACTTAAACATATTCATTTTTACCCTCTTAATAATTAATGCAGTGGGTTAAATCAGGTGTTTCTTGGTGGTCTTAAACAAATCTGTGAAACAAAAGTGTACACTTTACACACATGGTTATTGACTTTAAAAAAGACACCAGTAACATGTCAGATATAGTTTAAATGTATTCATTTTTGAGTTTGGAACCCAATATGCCACTTTAAATACATCACAGAAGACTGAAATGTAACAAAATGCCTATTGAGCTGTACACTGAGATGCTCAGTTGGTCAATATTCCTCCTTGAGTGATTCCCCAACATCTTGTCAACATGTCCCCCCAAAATGGAACAGATCTCATATCAATCCATCTTTATAGACATCTGTCCTTAACAAGGCCTAGGAGGCCCCTATAGTGTCCAGAAATCTCTCCAGAATGTCAAATATTTTAAGCATCTTTATTTCCATGCATTTAACTTGTCAACAAGTATTTTTATGACCAAAGTCACATTCTTTAGTGTAGACAATTTTTTTAACGATTTCATGACTGTTTGGTAGTAGATCCCTGAATGGTCAAAAATCTCTTCAAATAGTATGTTTGTAGCACAAAATATCACTCTCTCATCAGTTACAAGCTGACAGGCTCCCAGAGGCAGGGCCATATAAATCTGAATCTGTTTAAGTCATAAGTAAAGGGCCCAACTTAAAGAGTACAATTACCCTTTCAAAAAGAGGATGGCATGATTGACTGTGACAGCCACCCCTTGGAGAGCAGCTCTCCTTGGGGTGTAAAGGGTATAAACCTTTTTTTTGTTGATCCCCACCCTAGGAAAAAGAAAATCACCTGATGTTTGGGTATCGTTATGCACAGTGGGGAGAACAAGTATTTGATACACTGCCGATTTTGCAGGTTTTCCTACTTAGAAAGCATGTAGAGGTTTGTATATATTTTTTAAAATAGGTACACTTCAACTGTGAGAGACGGAATCTAAAACAAAAATCCAGAAAATCACATTGTATGATTTTTAAGTAATTAATTAGCATTTTATTGCATGGCATAAGTGTTTGATACATCAGAAAAGCAGAACTTAATATTTGGTACAGAAACCTTTGTTTGCAATTACAGAGATCATACGTTTCCTGTAGTTCTTGACCAGGTTTGCACACACTGCAGCAGGGATTTTGGCCCACTCCTCCATACAGGCCTTCTCCAGATCCTTCAGGTTTCGGGGCTGTCGCTGGGCAATACGGACTTTCAGCTCCCTCCAAAGATTTTCTATTGGGTTCAGGTCTGGAGACTGGCTAGGCCAGGACCTTGAGATGCTTCTCACGGAGCCACTCCTTAGTTGCCCTGGCTGTGTGTTTCGGGTCGTTGTCATGCTGGAAGACCCAGCCACGACCCATCTTCAATGCTCTTACTGAGGGAAGAAGGTTGTTGGCCAAGATCTCGCGATACATGGCCCCATCCATCCTCCCATCAAGACGGTGCAGTCGTCCTGTCCCCTTTGCAGAAAAGCATCCCCAAAGAATGATGTTTCCACCTCCATGCTTCATGTTTGGGATGGTGTTCTTGGGGGTTGTACTCATCCTTCTTCTTCCTCCAAACACGATGAGTAGAGTTTAGACCAAAAAGCTATATTTTTGTCTCATCAGACCACATGGCCTTCTCCCATTCCTCCTCTGGATCATCCAGATGGTCATTGGCAAACTTCAGATGGGCCTGGACATGCGCTGGCTTGAGCAGGGGGACCTTGCGTGCGCTGCAGGATTTTAATCCATGACTGTCATGTTGTTTTGGGCTGATCCCTCACCTTCCTCATGATCATTGATGCCCCACGAGGTGAGATCTTGCATGGAGCCCCAAACTGAGGGTGATTGACAGTCATCTTGAACTTCTTCCATTTTCTAATAATTGCGCCAACAGTTGTTTCCTTCTCACCAAGCTGCTTGCCTATTGTCCTGTAGCCCATCCTAGCCTTGTGCAGGTCTACAATTATATCCCTGATGTCCTTACACCCTCTCTGGTCTTGGCCATTGTGGAGAGGTTGGAGTCTGTTCGATTGAGTGTGTGGACAGGTGTCTTTTATGCAGGTAACGAGTTCAAACAGGTGCAGTTAATACAGGTAATGAGTGGAGAACAGGAGGGCTTCTTAAAGAAAAACTAGCAGGTCTGTGAGAGCCGGAATTCTTACTGGTTGATAGGTGATCAAATACTTATGTCATGCAATAAAATGCAAATTAATTACTTAAAAATCATACAATGTGATTTTCTGGATATTTGCGGACACACACACACACACACACACACACACACACACACACACCCCTCTCACATGGGGGATAGGCAGAGTTCATGACATCCTCGGGAAAAGACAACTGTTTATGGCTTTCCTTATGTACATATAGCCCCCTACTGCTGAATTGATTAGAAAAAAACATTGCTTCAAACACATTCCACAGTTCAATGAGGTCACTACCCATCTGTCACGCCTTGGCCATAGAGAGGCTTTTATTCTATATTTTGGTTTGGCCAGGATGTGACTAGGGTGGGCATTCTATGTTCATTTTCTATGTTTTGTATTTCTTTGTTGTTTGGCCGTATGGTTCTCAATCAGAGGCAGCTGTCTATCGTTGTCTCTGATTGAGAACCATACTTAGGTAGCTTTTTCCCACATGGATTTTGTGGGTAGTTGTTTTCTGTTTTTGTGTCTGCACCAGAGAGAACTGTTTCGGTTTCGTTCGTTCTCTTTGTTGTTTTTGTTATTCAGTGTTCAGTTCAAATAAAAAAGATGAACATGTACCATGCTGCTGTCCACACCTTCTTCATATGACAACCGTTACACCATCAATCACCTTGACAGCTTTAATGTAAACACAGGCTTTACTTCAAATGAACAGCTGCACTAACAGGTTACATAAACACTCACTTGATACCTGAGAACTTTCGGACAGGATGTACATATATGGGCATAAACACGTGACCCATAAAATACCTCATCAATCACTTTTTTGACACATGCCGTCTACTGTATTCTCTCTGTCACACCATAACTCCATCACCAAAAGCAATCCACTCCAAAGATAATACTCCAATAGGAATGCCCCTTTCACCCCTCTCATAAGACGGAAGAATGTCCACACCAAGGGATGATTTGAAAAGACATGGAAGAAGTGATGACTGATTGCTGGCAAATGTTTGGTCTACGCCAAACCCAGATTCGTCTGTCGGACTGCCAAATGGTGAAGTAGGATTCATCACTCCAGAGAACGCATTTTTACTGCACCAAAGTCCAATGGCAGCAAGCTTTAAACCACTCCAGCTGACGCGTGGCAATACATACGCTGCTCGGTCATGGAAACCTATTTCCCGACTAACAGTACTGACTTTGCTTCCAGAGGCAGTTTGGAACTCGGTAGTGAGTGTTGCAACCGAGGACAGATTACTTTTTTTTTTTTAAATGTAAAATTTGTACCCCTTTTTCTCCCCAATTTCGTAGTATCCAATTGTGTAGTAGCTACTATCTTGTCTCATCGCTACAACTCCCGTACGGGCTCGGGAGAGACGAAGGTTGAAAGTCATGCGTCCTCCGATACACAACCAACCAAGCCGCTGCTTCTTTAACACAGCGCACATCCAACCCGGAAGCCAGCCGCACCGTGCACCTGGCCACCTTGGCTAGCGTACACTGCGCCCAGCCCGCCACAGGAGTCGCTGGTGGCGATGAGACAAGGACACCCCTACCGACCAAGCCCTCCCTAACCCGGGTGACGCTAGGCCAATTGTGCGTCGCCCCACGGACCTCCCGGTTGCGGCCGGTTACGACAGAGCCTGGGCGGGAACCCAGGACTCTGATGGCACAGCCCTTAACCACTGCGCCACCCGGGAGGCCGGACAGATGACTTTACTTTTAGCGCTACGTGCTTCAGCACTCAGCTGTCCTGTTCTGTGAACGTTTGTGGCCTACCACTTTCCAACTGAATTGTTTCCACTTCACAATAACAGCACTTACAGTTGACTGGGGCATCTCTACCAAGACAGATATTGACGAACTGATTTGTTGGAAAGGTGTCACATTGAAAGTCACTGAGCTCTTTAGTAAAGGCAATTGTACTGCCATTGTTTGTCTATGGAGACTGTGTGCTCTATTTTAGCTCTATTTTAGGTTCCCACTTTCACTTCTGTTTTGACTGAACAGTATATAGTAAGTGCATGGTTTGCGGGAGGCTCATTCAGAGAAACTGCTGTCAGACAAACTGAATGTATCTTCGAATCCAGGCCAGGATCAAGGTAAGTGACAATATTTTCATATTTTTTTTACTTCTTTTATTAACCTAGTGACACATGAAAATCTATACAAGGTGATGCGGATGTATGTGATGGTTCTGCAGCATATTTAATCTAATGGGCCGTTCCATATGAATTCAATCCCTTTCTGACCGCATCCCTTTTGATTTGAACAAAACCTTCCCTACATGTTTGCCCATAGTAGAAGTGGTCAGAAAGATACCTTTTGGACCTGAATGCCAAAACACTCAGGAGATAAAGGTGCTCAAAGTTGACCCATTTTGCATACCCCACCCTACCATGAGACATGCCTTCATCACTGAAAAAGATAAACAGTTGAGTTTGATATAATTTGAAAGCTTTCAAACAGGGTTGTCAAACTATTTTGGAAATCTAGATAGTTTTTAATGTTGTTGTTTTTTGGACATCAATGATCTTAAAACGTGTAAACTCAGATTAGTGTATTTTTCAGATATGTTGTAGTTTAGACCCTATTTTACATTATCTGAGGTTTTAGTGTTGTGCCTGTCATTGGTTGAGACACAGCATGCTATTGAATACAGGTTGGGTGTCATTTCAATAATAGCAATAGAATGGACCTATCCCTTCAAACCACTGCAATTTAGCTGGTAAACCATAGATATTTAAATTTAATTTAAATTTCAACTTCCAATTACCACCAGAAAGATGGCTGCTGGTCCACCAACCATTGAATATCAACTTCAATGGGAATGTCTATGCTATTACAAAAAAACAGAAAAAACAAAACAATAACAAAAAACAAAACAGCTTGCATTGTTTTCCTACAGATGTACACAACCTACTCCATATTTCCAAAGTGAAAGAAACATTCTAGAAGAATATCCAAATTAATAAAAATGAAGTCTTGATTGTGTATGTCTTCACACCCCAGAGATAATACTTGGTGGAAAGACCTTAGGCAGCCATTATAGCTGCAAATGATTTTGAATAAGATTCTACCAACTTTGCAAAAACTCTTAGGGCAACATCTACACATTGTTTATATCAAAATTGCTCAAACTCAGTCAATTTTGTTTGGAGTCATTCATAGACAGCATTATTCAAACTGTCAGAACTGAGACTGTAGACCCCTCAGGAACACTCACCATCTCTCAGTAGGCGTGGGTAAAATCACCAGGGAATGCCATATTACAATCTATGTGTTGTGATAATGACGTTGTTTGCTTTATAAAATGCTCGACCTCCAGATGAGTGTGAGGGGGGAGTTTAAGTACAATTCTTACAAGCTTGCTTTGGCTGGTCTGTAGCGTATTCCTTAGATGTTCGGTGCTGCTGGTGAACCATGATGTGCAGGCATAATCAAAATGACACTGGACTAGCGCACTTGCCAGATTCTTTAGGGTGGCTATGGCTAGGTTTTCATCTGATTGCCGACAGATTATTTATATGCGAATATTCTCAAATCTGCATTTTAAAAAATGCGCAATTTCCTATCAGAATTGTGTTTCTAATTTACTTGTTCAGGATAAAGTATGTGCGTAAATACATACTGCACATAAAAACAACTTTTGAGGTTAAATTCCCATGTAACGAATAAATAATACAAGTTAAATGGGTTTCCATCAGATTTTCAACTAGGCCTACTGATTTTTTTGTCACAATTTTTTTTTTTGCATTGATATAGCCAATGTCCCCACTCTGCTACTGGAAAGTGCACTCGAGCTAACAGCTTGCAGATACAGTGCAGGTATAGCCTACTTCATGATGAGATTATTATGCACAAAAGTGCAAGATTATTTTTATTTGTCAAATGGCAGCCAAGAATCGATCATGTCACCAGACCCTTGATATTTATTGAAAGGAGGGCGCCAGAGAATGCTGATGCCATCAAACGAAGCATCGGGGAGTGCTGGCTTTCCGGGTGGTGGTGGCGTTGGGTCTGGGGGTGCCTAAGCCAGCTCGTCGGGTTTCCACACCCTAGCTGACTCAAGAGGTTTTCTTGCCAGGGTTTTATGCCTCAGCCGGCTTGCCGGGCTCCCACGCCTCTGCCGGCTCCCACGCCTCTGCCGGCTCCCACGCCTCTGCCGGCTCCTACGCCCCTGCCGGCTCCCACGACTCTGCGGGCTCCCACTCCCCTTGCCGGCCCCCTAGCCTCTGCCGGCTCGTCGGGCTCCCACGCCTCTGCCGGACCCTACGCCTCTGCCGGCTCCCACGCCTTTGCCGGACCCTACGCCTCTGCCGGACCCTACGCCTCTGCCGGCTCCCACGCCTCTGCCGGCTCCCATGCCTCTGCCGGACCCTACGCCTCTGCCGGCTCCCACGCCTCTGCCGGATCCCACGCCTCTGCCGGACCCTACGCCTCTTCCGGCTCCCACGCCTCTGCCGGCTCCCACGCCTCTGCCGGACCCTACGCCTCTTCCGGCTCCCACGCCTCTGCCGGCTCCCACGCCTCTGCCGTCTCCTACACCTCTGCCAGCTCGTCCGGCTCCCACGCCTCTGCCGGCTCCCACGCTTCTGCCGGCTCCTACGCTTCTGCCGGCTCCTATGCCTCTGCCGGCTCCCACGCTTCTGCCGGCTCCCACGCTTCTGCCGGCTCCTATGCCTCTGCCGGCTCCTATGCCTCTGCCGGCTCCCACGCCTCTGCCGGCTCCTATGCCTCTGCCGGCTCCCACGCCTCTGCCGGCTCCTACGCCTCTGCCGGCTCATATGCCTCTGCCGGCTCCCACGCTTCTGCCGGCTCCTATGACTCTGCCGGCTCCCACGCTTCTGCCGGCTCCTATGCCTCAGCTGGCTCCCATGTGTAACCGAACCATGAAAAAGCCCCTGACCATTATTCCTCCTCCACCAAACTCTACAGTTGGCACTATGCATTGGGGCAGGTAACTCTCCTTGCATCTGCCAAACCCAGATGTAGCTCCAGAGAACGTGTTTCCATTGCTCCAGAGTCCAATGGCGGCGAGCTTTATACAACTCCAGCCGACGCTTGGCATTGTGCATGGTGATTTTAGGCTTGTGTGCGGCTGGAAGCCCATTTAATGACCTCTCGACGAACACTTATTGTGCTGACGTTGCTTCCAGAGGCAGTTTGAAACTCGGCCGTGAGTGTTGCAACCGAGGATAGATGATTTTTACACGCTACGTGCTTCAGCACTCGGCGGTCCCGTTCGGTGAGCTTGTGTGGCCTACCACTTAACGGCTGAGCTGTTGTTGCGCCTAGACTTTTCCACTTCACAATAACAGCATTTGCAGTTGCCCGGGGAGCTCTAGCAGTGCAGAAATTTGACAAAATAACTTGTTGGAAAGGTGGCATCCTATGAGGGTGCCACGTTGAAAGTCACTGAGCTCTTCAGCAAGGCCATTCTACTGCCAATGTTTGTCTATGGAGATTGCATGGCTGTGTGTCTATGGAGATTGCATGGCTGTGTGCTTGATTTTATACACCTGTCAGCAAAGGGTGTGGCTGAAATAGCCGAATCCACTAATTTGTGGGGGTGTTCACATACCTTTGTGTACATAGTGTATGTCTATGGGTCTTTCAAATGATAAGTTTAATATACTGTACCTTGACAAGCCTATGTCACTGGGTATTTAATTGCGGTCAAGTGAGCCGACACTCACTAAACGCAGTCAAGCCATCCTTGCTTCAGTTTCCTTCTGAATTTGGGTGCGTTAATACACAACACGTTAGGGTATCACATGTTTTCTGGTAGGGAAACAGTGGTTATGGTGTGTAGATATGAAATGGTTTGTAGTAGGTTCCCACTTTCACTTCTGTTTCAGGTTCCCACTTTCACTTCTGTTTTGACTGTATCCCCCAATATCCAGTAAGTGCATGATTTGAAGGAGGCTTATTCAGAGAAACTACTTTCAGACAAACTTAATGTATCTTTGAATCCAGGCCAGGATCAAGGTAAGTGACAATATTTTCACCTTTTACTTATTTTATTAAAGTAGTAACATTAACATCTATACAAGGTGATGGGGATTTCTGGGATGGTTTTGCAGCATATTTAATATATTGGGCCGTTCCATATGAATTCAATCTCTTTCTGACCGCATCCCCTTTGATTTGAACAAAACCTTCCATAAATGTTTGACCATAGTAGAAGTGGTCAGAAAGATACTATGAGACATGTTCATCCCTGAAAAAGATATACAGTTGAGCTTGATATCATTTGAAAGCTTTCAAACAGGGTTGTCAAACTATTTTGGAAATCTAGATAGTTTTTAATGTTGTTGTTTTTTGGACATCAATGATCTTAAAACGTGTAAACTCAGATTAGTGTATTTTTCAGATATGTTGTAGTTTAGACCCTATTTTACATTATCTGAGGTTTTAGTGTTGTGCCTGTCATTGGTTGAGACACAGCATGCTATTGAATACAGGTTGTGTGTCATTTCAATAATAGCAATAGAATGGACCTATCCCTTCAAACCACTGCAATTTAGCTGGTAAACCATAGATATTTAAATTTAATTTAAATTTCAACTTCCAATTACCACCAGAAAGATGGCTGCTGGTCCACCAACCATTGAATATCAACTTCAATGGGAATGTCTATGCTATTACAAAAAAACAGAAAAAACAAAACAATAACAAAAAACAAAACAGCTTGCATTGTTTTCCTACAGATGTACACAACCTACTCCATATTTCCAAAGTGAAAGAAACATTCTAGAAGAATATCCAAATTAATAAAAATGAAGTCTTGATTGTGTATGTCTTCACACCCCAGAGATAATACTTGGTGGAAAGACCTTAGGCAGCCATTATAGCTGCAAATGATTTTGAATAAGATTCTACCAACTTTGCAAAAACTCTTAGGGCAACATCTACACATTGTTTATATCAAAATTGCTCAAACTCAGTCAATTTTGTTTGGAGTCATTCATAGACAGCATTATTCAAACTGTCAGAACTGAGACTGTAGACCCCTCAGGAACACTCACCATCTCTCAGTAGGCGTGGGTAAAATCACCAGGGAATGCCATATTACAATCTATGTGTTGTGATAATGACGTTGTTTGCTTTATAAAATGCTCGACCTCCAGATGAGTGTGAGGGGGGAGTTTAAGTACAATTCTTACAAGCTTGTTTTGGCTGGTCTGTAGCGTATTCCTTAGATGTTCGGTGCTGCTGGTGAACCATGATGTGCAGGCATAATCAAAATGACACTGGACTAGTGCACATGCCAGATTCTTTAGGGTGGCTATAGCTAGGTTTTCATCTGATTGCCGACAGATTATTTATATGCGAATATTCTCAAATCTGCATTTTAAAAAATGCGCAATTTCCTATCAGAATTGTGTTTCTAATTTACTTGTTCAGGATAAAGTATGTGCGTAAATACATACTGCACATAAAAACAACTTTTGAGGTTAAATTCCCATGTAACGAATAAATAATACAAGTTAAATGGGTTTCCATCAGATTTTCAACTAGGCCTACTGATTTTTTTGTCACAATTTTTTTTTTTGCATTGATATAGCCAATGTCCCCACTCTGCTACTGGAAAGTGCACTCGAGCTAACAGCTTGCAGATACAGTGCAGGTATAGCCTACTTCATGATGAGATTATTATGCACAAAAGTGCAAGATTATTTTTATTTGTCAAATGGCAGCCAAGAATCGATCATGTCACCAGACCCTTGATATTTATTGAAAGGAGGGCGCCAGAGAATGCTGATGCCATCAAACGAAGCATCGGGGAGTGCTGGCTTTCCGGGTGGTGGTGGCGTTGGGTCTGGGGGTGCCTAAGCCAGCTCGTCGGGTTTCCACACCCTAGCTGACTCAAGAGGTTTTCTTGCCAGGGTTTTATGCCTCAGCCGGCTTGCCGGGCTCCCACGCCTCTGCCGGCTCCCACGCCTCTGCCGGCTCCCACGCCTCTGCCGGCTCCTACGCCCCTGCCGGCTCCCACGACTCTGCGGGCTCCCACTCCCCTTGCCGGCCCCCTAGCCTCTGCCGGCTCGTCGGGCTCCCACGCCTCTGCCGGACCCTACGCCTCTGCCGGCTCCCACGCCTTTGCCGGACCCTACGCCTCTGCCGGACCCTACGCCTCTGCCGGCTCCCACGCCTCTGCCGGCTCCCATGCCTCTGCCGGACCCTACGCCTCTGCCGGCTCCCACGCCTCTGCCGGACCCTACGCCTCTGCCGGATCCCACGCCTCTGCCGGACCCTACGCCTCTTCCGGCTCCCACGCCTCTGCCGGCTCCCACGCCTCTGCCGGACCCTACGCCTCTTCCGGCTCCCACGCCTCTGCCGGCTCCCACGCCTCTGCCGTCTCCTACACCTCTGCCAGCTCGTCCGGCTCCCACGCCTCTGCCGGCTCCCACGCTTCTGCCGGCTCCTACGCTTCTGCCGGCTCCTATGCCTCTGCCGGCTCCCACGCTTCTGCCGGCTCCCACGCTTCTGCCGGCTCCTATGCCTCTGCCGGCTCCTATGCCTCTGCCGGCTCCCACGCCTCTGCCGGCTCCTATGCCTCTGCCGGCTCCCACGCCTCTGCCGGCTCCTACGCCTCTGCCGGCTCATATGCCTCTGCCGGCTCCCACGCTTCTGCCGGCTCCTATGACTCTGCCGGCTCCCACGCTTCTGCCGGCTCCTATGCCTCAGCTGGCTCCCATGTGTAACCGAACCATGAAAAAGCCCCTGACCATTATTCCTCCTCCACCAAACTCTACAGTTGGCACTATGCATTGGGGCAGGTAACTCTCCTTGCATCTGCCAAACCCAGATGTAGCTCCAGAGAACGTGTTTCCATTGCTCCAGAGTCCAATGGCGGCGAGCTTTATACAACTCCAGCCGACGCTTGGCATTGTGCATGGTGATTTTAGGCTTGTGTGCGGCTGGAAGCCCATTTAATGACCTCTCGACGAACACTTATTGTGCTGACGTTGCTTCCAGAGGCAGTTTGAAACTCGGCCGTGAGTGTTGCAACCGAGGATAGATGATTTTTACACGCTACGTGCTTCAGCACTCGGCGGTCCCGTTCGGTGAGCTTGTGTGGCCTACCACTTAACGGCTGAGCTGTTGTTGCGCCTAGACTTTTCCACTTCACAATAACAGCATTTGCAGTTGCCCGGGGAGCTCTAGCAGTGCAGAAATTTGACAAAATAACTTGTTGGAAAGGTGGCATCCTATGAGGGTGCCACGTTGAAAGTCACTGAGCTCTTCAGCAAGGCCATTCTACTGCCAATGTTTGTCTATGGAGATTGCATGGCTGTGTGTCTATGGAGATTGCATGGCTGTGTGCTTGATTTTATACACCTGTCAGCAAAGGGTGTGGCTGAAATAGCCGAATCCACTAATTTGTGGGGGTGTTCACATACCTTTGTGTACATAGTGTATGTCTATGGGTCTTTCAAATGATAAGTTTAATATACTGTACCTTGACAAGCCTATGTCACTGGGTATTTAATTGCGGTCAAGTGAGCCGACACTCACTAAACGCAGTCAAGCCATCCTTGCTTCAGTTTCCTTCTGAATTTGGGTGCGTTAATACACAACACGTTAGGGTATCACATGTTTTCTGGTAGGGAAACAGTGGTTATGGTGTGTAGATGGTGTGTAGATATGAAATGGTTTGTAGTAGGTTCCCACTTTCACTTCTGTTTCAGGTTCCCACTTTCACTTCTGTTTTGACTGTATCCCCCAATATCCAGTAAATGCATGATTTGAAGGAGGCTTATTCAGAGAAACTACTTTCAGACAAACTTAATGTATCTTTGAATCCAGGCCAGGATCAAGGTAAGTGACAATATTTTCACCTTTTACTTATTTTATTAAAGTAGTAACATTAACATCTATACAAGGTGATGGGGATTTCTGGGATGGTTTTGCAGCATATTTAATATATTGGGCCGTTCCATATGAATTCAATCTCTTTCTGACCGCATCCCCTTTGATTTGAACAAAACCTTCCATAAATGTTTGACCATAGTAGAAGTGGTCAGAAAGATACTATGAGACATGTTCATCCCTGAAAAAGATATACAGTTGAGCTTGATATCATTTGAAAGCTTTCAAACAGGTTTGTCAAACTGTTTTTTTCATTCTAGATTTTTCTTAATGTTATTTTTTTAAAACCTTTAACGTCAATTATCTAAAAACGTGTAAACTCAGATTAGTGTATTTTTCAGATATGTTGTAGTTTAGACCCTATTTTACATTATCTGAGGTTTTAGTGTTGTGCCTGTCATTGGTTGAGACACAGCATGCTATTGAATACAGGTTGTGTGTCATTTCAATAATAGCAATAGAATGGACCTATCCCTTCAAACCACTGCAATTTAGCTGGTAAACCATAGATATTTAAATTTAATTTAAATTTCAACTTCCAATTACCACCAGAAAGATGGCTGCTGGTCCACCAACCATTGAATATCAACTTCAATGGGAATGTCTATGCTATTACAAAAAAACAGAAAAAACAAAACAATAACAAAAAACAAAACAGCTTGCATTGTTTTCCTACAGATGTACACAACCTACTATCCTATTTCCAAAGTGAAAGAAACATTCTAGAAGAATATCCAAATTAATAAAAATGAAGTCTTGATTGTGTATGTCTTCACACCCCAGAGATAATACTTGGTGGAAAGACCTTAGGCAGCCATTATAGCTGCAAATGATTTTGAATAAGATTCTACCAACTTTGCAAAAACTCTTAGGGCAACATCTACACATTGTTTATATCAAAATTGCTCAAACTCAGTCAATTTTGTTTGGAGTCATTCATAGACAGCATTATTCAAACTGTCAGAACTGAGACTGTAGACCCCTCAGGAACACTCACCATCTCTCAGTAGGCGTGGGTAAAATCACCAGGGAATGCCATATTACAATCTATGTGTTGTGATAATGACGTTGTTTGCTTTATAAAATGCTCGACCTCCAGATGAGTGTGAGGGGGGAGTTTAAGTACAATTCTTACAAGCTTGCTTTGGCTGGTCTGTAGCGTATTCCTTAGATGTTCGGTGCTGCTGGTGAACCATGATGTGCAGGCATAATCAAAATGACACTGGACTAGCGCACTTGCCAGATTCTTTAGGGTGGCTATGGCTAGGTTTTCATCTGATTGCCGACAGATTATTTATATGCGAATATTCTCAAATCTGCATTTTAAAAAATGCGCAATTTCCTATCAGAATTGTGTTTCTAATTTACTTGTTCAGGATAAAGTATGTGCGTAAATACATACTGCACATAAAAACAACTTTTGAGGTTAAATTCCCATGTAACGAATAAATAATACAAGTTAAATGGGTTTCCATCAGATTTTCAACTAGGCCTACTGATTTTTTTGTCACAATTTTTTTTTTTGCATTGATATAGCCAATGTCCCCACTCTGCTACTGGAAAGTGCACTCGAGCTAACAGCTTGCAGATACAGTGCAGGTATAGCCTACTTCATGATGAGATTATTATGCACAAAAGTGCAAGATTATTTTTATTTGTCAAATGGCAGCCAAGAATCGATCATGTCACCAGACCCTTGATATTTATTGAAAGGAGGGCGCCAGAGAATGCTGATGCCATCAAACGAAGCATCGGGGAGTGCTGGCTTTCCGGGTGGTGGTGGCGTTGGGTCTGGGGGTGCCTAAGCCAGCTCGTCGGGTTTCCACACCCTAGCTGACTCAAGAGGTTTTCTTGCCAGGGTTTTATGCCTCAGCCGGCTTGCCGGGCTCCCACGCCTCTGCCGGCTCCCACGCCTCTGCCGGCTCCCACGCCTCTGCCGGCTCCTACGCCCCTGCCGGCTCCCACGACTCTGCGGGCTCCCACTCCCCTTGCCGGCCCCCTAGCCTCTGCCGGCTCGTCGGGCTCCCACGCCTCTGCCGGACCCTACGCCTCTGCCGGCTCCCACGCCTTTGCCGGACCCTACGCCTCTGCCGGACCCTACGCCTCTGCCGGCTCCCACGCCTCTGCCGGCTCCCATGCCTCTGCCGGACCCTACGCCTCTGCCGGCTCCCACGCCTCTGCCGGATCCCACGCCTCTGCCGGACCCTACGCCTCTTCCGGCTCCCACGCCTCTGCCGGCTCCCACGCCTCTGCCGGACCCTACGCCTCTTCCGGCTCCCACGCCTCTGCCGGCTCCCACGCCTCTGCCGTCTCCTACACCTCTGCCAGCTCGTCCGGCTCCCACGCCTCTGCCGGCTCCCACGCTTCTGCCGGCTCCTACGCTTCTGCCGGCTCCTATGCCTCTGCCGGCTCCCACGCTTCTGCCGGCTCCCACGCTTCTGCCGGCTCCTATGCCTCTGCCGGCTCCTATGCCTCTGCCGGCTCCCACGCCTCTGCCGGCTCCTATGCCTCTGCCGGCTCCCACGCCTCTGCCGGCTCCTACGCCTCTGCCGGCTCATATGCCTCTGCCGGCTCCCACGCTTCTGCCGGCTCCTATGACTCTGCCGGCTCCCACGCTTCTGCCGGCTCCTATGCCTCAGCTGGCTCCCATGTGTAACCGAACCATGAAAAAGCCCCTGACCATTATTCCTCCTCCACCAAACTCTACAGTTGGCACTATGCATTGGGGCAGGTAACTCTCCTTGCATCTGCCAAACCCAGATGTAGCTCCAGAGAACGTGTTTCCATTGCTCCAGAGTCCAATGGCGGCGAGCTTTATACAACTCCAGCCGACGCTTGGCATTGTGCATGGTGATTTTAGGCTTGTGTGCGGCTGGAAGCCCATTTAATGACCTCTCGACGAACACTTATTGTGCTGACGTTGCTTCCAGAGGCAGTTTGAAACTCGGCCGTGAGTGTTGCAACCGAGGATAGATGATTTTTACACGCTACGTGCTTCAGCACTCGGCGGTCCCGTTCGGTGAGCTTGTGTGGCCTACCACTTAACGGCTGAGCTGTTGTTGCGCCTAGACTTTTCCACTTCACAATAACAGCATTTGCAGTTGCCCGGGGAGCTCTAGCAGTGCAGAAATTTGACAAAATAACTTGTTGGAAAGGTGGCATCCTATGAGGGTGCCACGTTGAAAGTCACTGAGCTCTTCAGCAAGGCCATTCTACTGCCAATGTTTGTCTATGGAGATTGCATGGCTGTGTGTCTATGGAGATTGCATGGCTGTGTGCTTGATTTTATACACCTGTCAGCAAAGGGTGTGGCTGAAATAGCCGAATCCACTAATTTGTGGGGGTGTTCACATACCTTTGTGTACATAGTGTATGTCTATGGGTCTTTCAAATGATAAGTTTAATATACTGTACCTTGACAAGCCTATGTCACTGGGTATTTAATTGCGGTCAAGTGAGCCGACACTCACTAAACGCAGTCAAGCCATCCTTGCTTCAGTTTCCTTCTGAATTTGGGTGCGTTAATACACAACACGTTAGGGTATCACATGTTTTCTGGTAGGGAAACAGTGGTTATGGTGTGTAGATATGAAATGGTTTGTAGTAGGTTCCCACTTTCACTTCTGTTTCAGGTTCCCACTTTCACTTCTGTTTTGACTGTATCCCCCAATATCCAGTAAGTGCATGATTTGAAGGAGGCTTATTCAGAGAAACTACTTTCAGACAAACTTAATGTATCTTTGAATCCAGGCCAGGATCAAGGTAAGTGACAATATTTTCACCTTTTACTTATTTTATTAAAGTAGTAACATTAACATCTATACAAGGTGATGGGGATTTCTGGGATGGTTTTGCAGCATATTTAATATATTGGGCCGTTCCATATGAATTCAATCTCTTTCTGACCGCATCCCCTTTGATTTGAACAAAACCTTCCATAAATGTTTGACCATAGTAGAAGTGGTCAGAAAGATACTATGAGACATGTTCATCCCTGAAAAAGATATACAGTTGAGCTTGATATCATTTGAAAGCTTTCAAACAGGGTTGTCAAACTATTTTGGAAATCTAGATAGTTTTTAATGTTGTTGTTTTTTGGACATCAATGATCTTAAAACGTGTAAACTCAGATTAGTGTATTTTTCAGATATGTTGTAGTTTAGACCCTATTTTACATTATCTGAGGTTTTAGTGTTGTGCCTGTCATTGGTTGAGACACAGCATGCTATTGAATACAGGTTGGGTGTCATTTCAATAATAGCAAGAGAATGGACCTATCCCTTCAAACCACTGCAATTTAGCTGGTAAACCATAGATATTTAAATTTAATTTAAATTTCAACTTCCAATTACCACCAGAAAGATGGCTGCTGGTCCACCAACCATTGAATATCAACTTCAATGGGAATGTCTATGCTATTACAAAAAAACAGAAAAAACAAAACAATAACAAAAAACAAAACAGCTTGCATTGTTTTCCTACAGATGTACACAACCTACTCCATATTTCCAAAGTGAAAGAAACATTCTAGAAGAATATCCAAATTAATAAAAATGAAGTCTTGATTGTGTATGTCTTCACACCCCAGAGATAATACTTGGTGGAAAGACCTTAGGCAGCCATTATAGCTGCAAATGATTTTGAATAAGATTCTACCAACTTTGCAAAAACTCTTAGGGCAACATCTACACATTGTTTATATCAAAATTGCTCAAACTCAGTCAATTTTGTTTGGAGTCATTCATAGACAGCATTATTCAAACTGTCAGAACTGAGACTGTAGACCCCTCAGGAACACTCACCATCTCTCAGTAGGCGTGGGTAAAATCACCAGGGAATGCCATATTACAATCTATGTGTTGTGATAATGACGTTGTTTGCTTTATAAAATGCTCGACCTCCAGATGAGTGTGAGGGGGGAGTTTAAGTACAATTCTTACAAGCTTGCTTTGGCTGGTCTGTAGCGTATTCCTTAGATGTTCGGTGCTGCTGGTGAACCATGATGTGCAGGCATAATCAAAATGACACTGGACTAGCGCACTTGCCAGATTCTTTAGGGTGGCTATGGCTAGGTTTTCATCTGATTGCCGACAGATTATTTATATGCGAATATTCTCAAATCTGCATTTTAAAAAATGCGCAATTTCCTATCAGAATTGTGTTTCTAATTTACTTGTTCAGGATAAAGTATGTGCGTAAATACATACTGCACATAAAAACAACTTTTGAGGTTAAATTCCCATGTAACGAATAAATAATACAAGTTAAATGGGTTTCCATCAGATTTTCAACTAGGCCTACTGATTTTTTTGTCACAATTTTTTTTTTTGCATTGATATAGCCAATGTCCCCACTCTGCTACTGGAAAGTGCACTCGAGCTAACAGCTTGCAGATACAGTGCAGGTATAGCCTACTTCATGATGAGATTATTATGCACAAAAGTGCAAGATTATTTTTATTTGTCAAATGGCAGCCAAGAATCGATCATGTCACCAGACCCTTGATATTTATTGAAAGGAGGGCGCCAGAGAATGCTGATGCCATCAAACGAAGCATCGGGGAGTGCTGGCTTTCCGGGTGGTGGTGGCGTTGGGTCTGGGGGTGCCTAAGCCAGCTCGTCGGGTTTCCACACCCTAGCTGACTCAAGAGGTTTTCTTGCCAGGGTTTTATGCCTCAGCCGGCTTGCCGGGCTCCCAGGCCTCTGCCGGCTCCCACGCCTCTGCCGGCTCCCACGCCTCTGCCGGCTCCTACGCCCCTGCCGGCTCCCACGACTCTGCGGGCTCCCACTCCCCTTGCCGGCCCCCTAGCCTCTGCCGGCTCGTCGGGCTCCCACGCCTCTGCCGGACCCTACGCCTCTGCCGGCTCCCACGCCTTTGCCGGACCCTACGCCTCTGCCGGACCCTACGCCTCTGCCGGCTCCCACGCCTCTGCCGGCTCCCATGCCTCTGCCGGACCCTACGCCTCTGCCGGCTCCCACGCCTCTGCCGGATCCCACGCCTCTGCCGGACCCTACGCCTCTTCCGGCTCCCACGCCTCTGCCGGCTCCCACGCCTCTGCCGGACCCTACGCCTCTTCCGGCTCCCACGCCTCTGCCGGCTCCCACGCCTCTGCCGTCTCCTACACCTCTGCCAGCTCGTCCGGCTCCCACGCCTCTGCCGGCTCCCACGCTTCTGCCGGCTCCTACGCTTCTGCCGGCTCCTATGCCTCTGCCGGCTCCCACGCTTCTGCCGGCTCCCACGCTTCTGCCGGCTCCTATGCCTCTGCCGGCTCCTATGCCTCTGCCGGCTCCCACGCCTCTGCCGGCTCCTATGCCTCTGCCGGCTCCCACGCCTCTGCCGGCTCCTACGCCTCTGCCGGCTCATATGCCTCTGCCGGCTCCCACGCTTCTGCCGGCTCCTATGACTCTGCCGGCTCCCACGCTTCTGCCGGCTCCTATGCCTCAGCTGGCTCCCATGTGTAACCGAACCATGAAAAAGCCCCTGACCATTATTCCTCCTCCACCAAACTCTACAGTTGGCACTATGCATTGGGGCAGGTAACTCTCCTTGCATCTGCCAAACCCAGATGTAGCTCCAGAGAACGTGTTTCCATTGCTCCAGAGTCCAATGGCGGCGAGCTTTATACAACTCCAGCCGACGCTTGGCATTGTGCATGGTGATTTTAGGCTTGTGTGCGGCTGGAAGCCCATTTAATGACCTCTCGACGAACACTTATTGTGCTGACGTTGCTTCCAGAGGCAGTTTGAAACTCGGCCGTGAGTGTTGCAACCGAGGATAGATGATTTTTACACGCTACGTGCTTCAGCACTCGGCGGTCCCGTTCGGTGAGCTTGTGTGGCCTACCACTTAACGGCTGAGCTGTTGTTGCGCCTAGACTTTTCCACTTCACAATAACAGCATTTGCATTTGCCATGGGAGCTCTAGCAGTGCAGAAATTTGACAAAATAACTTGTTGGAAAGGTGGCATCCTATGAGGGTGCCACGTTGAAAGTCACTGAGCTCTTCAGCAAGGCCATTCTACTGCCAATGTTTGTCTATGGAGATTGCATGGCTGTGTGTCTATGGAGATTGCATGGCTGTGTGCTTGATTTTATACACCTGTCAGCAAAGGGTGTGGCTGAAATAGCCGAATCCACTAATTTGTGGGGGTGTTCACATACCTTTGTGTACATAGTGTATGTCTATGGGTCTTTCAAATGATAAGTTTAATATACTGTACCTTGACAAGCCTATGTCACTGGGTATTTAATTGCGGTCAAGTGAGCCGACACTCACTAAACGCAGTCAAGCCATCCTTGCTTCAGTTTCCTTCTGAATTTGGGTGCGTTAATACACAACACGTTAGGGTATCACATGTTTTCTGGTAGGGAAACAGTGGTTATGGTGTGTAGATATGAAATGGTTTGTAGTAGGTTCCCACTTTCACTTCTGTTTCAGGTTCCCACTTTCACTTCTGTTTTGACTGTATCCCCCAATATCCAGTAAGTGCATGATTTGAAGGAGGCTTATTCAGAGAAACTACTTTCAGACAAACTTAATGTATCTTTGAATCCAGGCCAGGATCAAGGTAAGTGACAATATTTTCACCTTTTACTTATTTTATTAAAGTAGTAACATTAACATCTATACAAGGTGATGGGGATTTCTGGGATGGTTTTGCAGCATATTTAATATATTGGGCCGTTCCATATGAATTCAATCTCTTTCTGACCGCATCCCCTTTGATTTGAACAAAACCTTCCATAAATGTTTGACCATAGTAGAAGTGGTCAGAAAGATACTATGAGACATGTTCATCCCTGAAAAAGATATACAGTTGAGCTTGATATCATTTGAAAGCTTTCAAACAGGTTTGTCAAACTGTTTTTTTCATTCTAGATTTTTCTTAATGTTATTTTTTTAAAACCTTTAACGTCAATTATCTAAAAACGTGTAAACTCAGATTAGTGTATTTTTCAGATATGTTGTAGTTTAGACCCTATTTTACATTATCTGAGGTTTTAGTGTTGTGCCTGTCATTGGTTGAGACACACCACGCCTCTGCCGTCTCCTACACCTCTGCCAGCTCGTCCGGCTCCCACGCCTCTGCCGGCTCCCACGCTTCTGCCGGCTCCTACGCTTCTGCCGGCTCCTATGCCTCTGCCGGCTCCCACGCTTCTGCCGGCTCCCACGCTTCTGCCGGCTCCTATGCCTCTGCCGGCTCCTATGCCTCTGCCGGCTCCCACGCCTCTGCCGGCTCCTATGCCTCTGCCGGCTCCCACGCCTCTGCCGGCTCCTACGCCTCTGCCGGCTCATATGCCTCTGCCGGCTCCCACGCTTCTGCCGGCTCCTATGACTCTGCCGGCTCCCACGCTTCTGCCGGCTCCTATGCCTCAGCTGGCTCCCATGTGTAACCGAACCATGAAAAAGCCCCTGACCATTATTCCTCCTCCACCAAACTCTACAGTTGGCACTATGCATTGGGGCAGGTAACTCTCCTTGCATCTGCCAAACCCAGATGTAGCTCCAGAGAACGTGTTTCCATTGCTCCAGAGTCCAATGGCGGCGAGCTTTATACAACTCCAGCCGACGCTTGGCATTGTGCATGGTGATTTTAGGCTTGTGTGCGGCTGGAAGCCCATTTAATGACCTCTCGACGAACACTTATTGTGCTGACGTTGCTTCCAGAGGCAGTTTGAAACTCGGCCGTGAGTGTTGCAACCGAGGATAGATGATTTTTACACGCTACGTGCTTCAGCACTCGGCGGTCCCGTTCGGTGAGCTTGTGTGGCCTACCACTTAACGGCTGAGCTGTTGTTGCGCCTAGACTTTTCCACTTCACAATAACAGCATTTGCAGTTGCCCGGGGAGCTCTAGCAGTGCAGAAATTTGACAAAATAACTTGTTGGAAAGGTGGCATCCTATGAGGGTGCCACGTTGAAAGTCACTGAGCTCTTCAGCAAGGCCATTCTACTGCCAATGTTTGTCTATGGAGATTGCATGGCTGTGTGTCTATGGAGATTGCATGGCTGTGTGCTTGATTTTATACACCTGTCAGCAAAGGGTGTGGCTGAAATAGCCGAATCCACTAATTTGTGGGGGTGTTCACATACCTTTGTGTACATAGTGTATGTCTATGGGTCTTTCAAATGATAAGTTTAATATACTGTACCTTGACAAGCCTATGTCACTGGGTATTTAATTGCGGTCAAGTGAGCCGACACTCACTAAACGCAGTCAAGCCATCCTTGCTTCAGTTTCCTTCTGAATTTGGGTGCGTTAATACACAACACGTTAGGGTATCACATGTTTTCTGGTAGGGAAACAGTGGTTATGGTGTGTAGATATGAAATGGTTTGTAGTAGGTTCCCACTTTCACTTCTGTTTCAGGTTCCCACTTTCACTTCTGTTTTGACTGTATCCCCCAATATCCAGTAAGTGCATGATTTGAAGGAGGCTTATTCAGAGAAACTACTTTCAGACAAACTTAATGTATCTTTGAATCCAGGCCAGGATCAAGGTAAGTGACAATATTTTCACCTTTTACTTATTTTATTAAAGTAGTAACATTAACATCTATACAAGGTGATGGGGATTTCTGGGATGGTTTTGCAGCATATTTAATATATTGGGCCGTTCCATATGAATTCAATCTCTTTCTGACCGCATCCCCTTTGATTTGAACAAAACCTTCCATAAATGTTTGACCATAGTAGAAGTGGTCAGAAAGATACTATGAGACATGTTCATCCCTGAAAAAGATATACAGTTGAGCTTGATATCATTTGAAAGCTTTCAAACAGGTTTGTCAAACTGTTTTTTTCATTCTAGATTTTTCTTAATGTTATTTTTTTAAAACCTTTAACGTCAATTATCTAAAAACGTGTAAACTCAGATTAGTGTATTTTTCAGATATGTTGTAGTTTAGACCCTATTTTACATTATCTGAGGTTTTAGTGTTGTGCCTGTCATTGGTTGAGACACAGCATGCTATTGAATACAGGTTGTGTGTCATTTCAATAATAGCAATAGAATGGACCTATCCCTTCAAACCACTGCAATTTAGCTGGTAAACCATAGATATTTAAATTTAATTTAAATTTCAACTTCCAATTACCACCAGAAAGATGGCTGCTGGTCCACCAACCATTGAATATCAACTTCAATGGGAATGTCTATGCTATTACAAAAAAACAGAAAAAACAAAACAATAACAAAAAACAAAACAGCTTGCATTGTTTTCCTACAGATGTACACAACCTACTCCATATTTCCAAAGTGAAAGAAACATTCTAGAAGAATATCCAAATTAATAAAAATGAAGTCTTGATTGTGTATGTCTTCACACCCCAGAGATAATACTTGGTGGAAAGACCTTAGGCAGCCATTATAGCTGCAAATGATTTTGAATAAGATTCTACCGACTTTGCAAAAACTCTTAGGGCAACATCTACACATTGTTTATATCAAAATTGCTCAAACTCAGTCAATTTTGTTTGGAGTCATTCATAGACAGCATTATTCAAACTGTCAGAACTGAGACTGTAGACCCCTCAGGAACACTCACCATCTCTCAGTATGCGTGGGTAAAATCACCAGGGAATGCCATATTACAATCTATGTGTTGTGATAATGACGTTGTTTGCTTTATAAAATGCTCGACCTCCAGATGAGTGTGAGGGGGGAGTTTAAGTACAATTCTTACAAGCTTGTTTTGGCTGGTCTGTAGCGTATTCCTTAGATGTTCGGTGCTGCTGGTGAACCATGATGTGCAGGCATAATCAAAATGACACTGGACTAGTGCACATGCCAGATTCTTTAGGGTGGCTATGGCTAGGTTTTCATCTGATTGCCGACAGATTATTTATATGCGAATATTCTCAAATCTGCATTTTAAAAAATGCGCAATTTCCTATCAGAATTGTGTTTCTAATTTACTTGTTCAGGATAAAGTATGTGCGTAAATACATACTGCACATAAAAACAACTTTTGAGGTTAAATTCCCATGTAACGAATAAATAATACAAGTTAAATGGGTTTCCATCAGATTTTCAACTAGGCCTACTGATTTTTTTGTCACAATTTTTTTTTTTGCATTGATATAGCCAATGTCCCCACTCTGCTACTGGAAAGTGCACTCGAGCTAACAGCTTGCAGATACAGTGCAGGTATAGCCTACTTCATGATGAGATTATTATGCACAAAAGTGCAAGATTATTTTTATTTGTCAAATGGCAGCCAAGAATCGATCATGTCACCAGACCCTTGATATTTATTGAAAGGAGGGCGCCAGAGAATGCTGATGCCATCAAACGAAGCATCGGGGAGTGCTGGCTTTCCGGGTGGTGGTGGCGTTGGGTCTGGGGGTGCCTAAGCCAGCTCGTCGGGTTTCCACACCCTAGCTGACTCAAGAGGTTTTCTTGCCAGGGTTTTATGCCTCAGCCGGCTTGCCGGGCTCCCACGCCTCTGCCGGCTCCCACGCCTCTGCCGGCTCCCACGCCTCTGCCGGCTCCTACGCCCCTGCCGGCTCCCACGACTCTGCGGGCTCCCACTCCCCTTGCCGGCCCCCTAGCCTCTGCCGGCTCGTCGGGCTCCCACGCCTCTGCCGGACCCTACGCCTCTGCCGGCTCCCACGCCTTTGCCGGACCCTACGCCTCTGCCGGACCCTACGCCTCTGCCGGCTCCCACGCCTCTGCCGGCTCCCATGCCTCTGCCGGACCCTACGCCTCTGCCGGCTCCCACGCCTCTGCCGGACCCTACGCCTCTGCCGGATCCCACGCCTCTGCCGGACCCTACGCCTCTTCCGGCTCCCACGCCTCTGCCGGCTCCCACGCCTCTGCCGGACCCTACGCCTCTGCCGGCTCCCACGCCTCTGCCGGACCCTACGCCTCTGCCGGCTCCCACGCCTCTGCCGTCTCCTACACCTCTGCCAGCTCGTCGGGCTCCCACGCCTCTGCCGGCTCCCACGCCTCTGCCGGCTCCCACGCCTCTGCCGGCTCCCACGCCTCTGCCGGCTCCCACGCTTCTGCCGGCTCCCACGCTTCTGCCGGCTCCTATGCCTCTGCCGGCTCCCACGCTTCTGCCGGCTCCCACGCTTCTGCCGGCTCCTATGCCTCTGCCGGCTCCTATGCCTCTGCCGGCTCCCACGCCTCTGCCGGCTCCTATGCCTCTGCCGGCTCCCACGCCTCTGCCGGCTCCTACGCCTCTGCCGACTCATATGCCTCTGCCGGCTCCCACGCTTCTGCCGGCTCCTATGCCTCTGCCGGCTCCCACGCTTCTGCCGGCTCCTATGCCTCAGCTGGCTCCCATGCCTCTGCCGGTTCCTATGCCTCTGCCGGCTCCCACGCCTCTGCCGGACCTTACGCCTCTGCCGGCTCCCACGCCTCTGCCGGCTCCTACGCCTCTGCCGGCTCCCACGCTTCTGCCGGCTCCTACGCCTCAGCTGGCTCCCATGCTTCTGCAGGCTCGTCGGGCTACTACGCCTCTGCCGGCTCGTCGGGCTCCTATGCCTCTGCCAGCTCATCGGCTCCTACGCCTCTGTCGGCTCGTCCAGTGCCCATGCCTCAGCCGGCTCGTCAGGCTTGCCCAGGGATGTTGCAACATCAGAAGTAAAAAATAAAGCCAGACTGGTCTGCTGTTGTACCTTTCTAGAATGTATAACCTGTGAGAGTAAACCCACAATCGATCCAAATAGAATGAAACATTGAAATCACAGGGCTTTTGCGCCATTATTCAAATAACGTTTTCACTGCAGTTTAGAGTAGAATGTTGTACAATAATGCCATTATTCATTGCGTTGTGATGTTGTAGGCTAGTCTAGGTAGGATAATTGCATTGTCCCTAAACAAGATCAAAGGGGAGCTTTTTGAGCAGCTGTGTCTCATGTTGTCGTGTCTTTGGCTATGCCTGATTAAGTGGTATGACATACTATTCTATAAAATAATTTATCTGTAATTAATATTACCTGATTAAGCTAATCATGTAAATGTAATTAACTAGAAAGTCAAGGGCACCACAAAATAATGTTTATAGAGCTGTTATCTTCCGAAAAAACTCTTAAAGACCTAGTAATCTTTTATATCAGTAGCAGTCCATATTTAATTGTCACCTTATTTAGTCTCATCTGAAAGTTGTAAATTCTTTTGTAAAGTCTCATCTGAAAGTTGTAAATTCTTCACGAACCCTGGCTAAAAAGTTGAATCACCAATTCAACATTTGGTTAAATTATTTATTTACTAAATACCTAAATAATCACACCGAATTACATCTACACAGAATGGATCATACATTGATTACAAATTATGTCATAAAGGAAAACGTCCCTAGTGGATGGAACAGATATGACAGCTGGTTACACAAAGAAAGGGGGTTGGGTTTTGAATGAAAGAGCGGGAAGACTGAGGAACAAAAAGATTTTGTGTCTCTATCGGGCCGTAGGCAGCTGCTCTATCGTAAATACAGAATCTTATGCATTCTAAATAACCGCCCATTTGGAAAAGGAAAACGCAATAAATATTTACTCTGAGCTGCGCTTCGATCGGTTGGTCGTAGATGGAAGCCCGGGTTGTCCTTTGAAGAATGTCTGGTGGTAGGACTTGGTAGTACTGTTATCGTGTGGTAGAACAGATACTTTGTCCGTCCTTTCCTAGCCCACGTTTACATCTGCTGTTGCTAATGCAACGGCTAGGAGGTATCACTTCTTTAGTGAATAAGAGTTCAAAGTTCATACCAAGTTGCCATGCTATATGCTCATGCTATATTCTGGCTGGTATAGTCGAAATTCATCCTACCGGCGTGTAGGTCGTCACCTTCACGTTGAGATTCGATACTAATTTTGTTAGGTTCCTGTTGTTCAACCAGAGCTCACGCTGAGGTTGGCTTAGTTCTGTAGGTGATCTTGTCCTTTTAACGCAGGGACTGCAAGTCCTCATGTCCTTGGAACAGGAAGTTGAATTTTCGTCAACGGGTTTATATAGTGGTGAAAGAAGGGCGTGTTTCATAGTTTACAACCAAAGTCTGTTTACTTGGGCGGGGCCTCTGAGTGAGCAGAGTTTCTCTCTGACAAACTGTTCTCTCATTAAAGAAGCTAAAATTACATTTCATATTTTCACAAATTGCACAACAATTCCATGTGAATCTGATAACTAGAATGAGTAGATTTTCCAAGATACAGTTTATGTTGTCCTAACATCAGTAATCATGTCTCAGACGCCAACTGATCATTAAGTACCAACGCATATTTTCAACTGTTTGGATTACCAAAATATGGTTTTGTTTCCCACCTTTTGATGTTCCCAGAATCTCTATGTTAACAAAGGGCTTTTCAAGAGTCAACTCTATAGAGTATAGAGAGAGAAATGGGGGAAAGGCATTTATGGGGTTCATAAACCTCCCCCATCAGGCCAACGTCATGACAATGTCTTCACTGTTCTTTCATACAAAATGATGTACCTCGCCTATCTGCTGCCTATCAACTATTCCTATTTGTTCTTGTGGATTCATATTGAAAATAGACAAAACTTTGAATGCTTTTATTTTGTGATAGGATTGCTAGTTTATTAAACAAATATATATTTTATTTAACCGTTATTTAACTAGGCAAGTCAGTTAAGAAAAAAATATTATTTACAACGATGGCCTACCAAAAGGCAAAAGGCCTCCTGCAGGAACGGGGACTGGGATTAAAATTAAAAATAAAATAAATGTAGGACAAAGCACACATCAAAACAAGAGAGACAACACTACATAAAGAGAGACCTAAGACACCACATGACAACACAGCATGGTAGCAATACAACATGGTAGCAGCACAAAACATGTTACAAACATTATTGGGCACAGACAACAGCACAAAGGGCAAGAAGGTAGAGACAACAATACATCACGCAAAGCAGCCACAACTGTCATTTAGAGAGTCCATGATTTAGTTAGCCTACTGCAGATCTGGACAAACGATCCACATACCTCTATTGTCACCATAAATGGTGGATAGTGGCCAGGATAGACAGTTAGACTGGTAGACTATATTGACCTGTGGTATAGTAATAGTTAGTGGCAGAAAAGTGTAGTGTATAAGGGAAGTACAAAAACACCTTGATATAAGGGCGGAGCATGTAAGCAGATTACATTTGGCTAGGATGGAAGAAATTATAGAATAAAACCAGCAAAAGAGCGAGGGGAGGAGAACACAGAAATGTTTGCATAAAGTAGAGGTAAAGAAACACATAGAATGTGATCTGCACATGTGCAGAAGCTTCAGGATCTTTAGTCCAAATAAGTCGGATCCACCAAGACCTTGAAACAATAGAAATTCCCACTCAAGTCAAAATTATATGACGTGTGGACCTCCAACCATTTTTGTGATATAATTTGAGTTGAAACGTCAATTATATTCCTTTTTTTTTTACATTTATAAGCCAAAATATAACACCCAGCTTATATTTAAAAGTATGCTTTGTCTCAACTGATGGTGGGCACACCACAAACATCTCTGATGATGTAAAATAGGTTCTAAGCTACAACATATAGGCTATAAGAACATGAAAAAAATGTTCATGTATTTTTAGATCATTTAAGCTAAAAGGTTTATTATAAAGAAAAAAATAAATAAATAGTCTGACAACCCTATTTGTAAGCTTTCGAATTATATACATCTCAACTGTTTATCTTTTTCAGTGATGAAGACATAGATGTCTCATGGTAGGATGTGGTGGGTTATGCAACATAGAGTACAGCTAGGTCTGGAAATGACTTCATAGTTAGGAGAGCATTTTTAGCAAACCTAACCATTTTCCTAACCTTAACCTAATTCTCCTTACCTGCTACGTTAATTCTCATAACCTGCTGCGTAAACAGTGGTGTACAGTACTCAATTAAACATACTTTTGGTGTTTGGTATTTTATTAGGATCCCCGTTAGCTATTGCAAAAGCAGCAGCTACTCTTCCTGGGGTCCACACGAAACATGAAATAATACAGAACATTTAGACAAGAACAGCTCAAAGACAGAACTACATCAATACACACGCACAAACTATCTAGGTCAAATAGGGGAGTGGCGTTGTGCCATATGTGTTTTTAATTTTTTTTTAACCAGGTTTGCTGTTCATTTGAACAATATGAGATGGAAAAGAGTTCCATGCAATAATGGCTCTTTATAATACTGTACGCTTTCTTGAATTTGTTCTGGATATGGGGATTGTGAAAAGACACCTGGTGGCATGTCTGGTGAGGTAAGTGTGTGTGTCAGAGCTGTGTGTAAGTTGACTGTGCAAGCAATTTGGGATTGTCAACACAATGTTTCTTATAAAACGAAGAAGTGATGCAGTCAGTCTCTCCTTAACTCTTAGCCAAGAGAGACTGGCATGTATAATATTTATAACAGCCTTCTGATTACTATGAAGAGCAAGATGTGCCACTCTGTTCTGGGCTAGCTGCAGCTTTACTAGGTCTTTCCTTGCAGAACTCGATCACACAATGAGAATAATCAAGATAAGACAAACTAGAGCCTGCAGGACTTGCTTTTTGGAATGTGGTATCAGAAAAACAGAGCATCGATTTATTACAGACAGAACTCTCCCCATCTTTACAACCATTGAATCTATATGTTTAGACCATTACAGTTTACAATCTAAGGTAACGCCAAGTAATTTAGTCTTCTCAACTTGTTCAACAGCCAGACCATTCATTACAAGATTCAGCTAGAACAGAGGTTTAGAATTTATGGAATTATTTATACCAATTACAATGCTCTTAGTTTTAGAGATGTCCACGGCCAGTTTATTACTCCATTATCCATCCATTCCAAAACAGACTGCAACTGTTTGTTAAGGGTTTCAGTGACTTCATTAGCTGTGGTTGCTGATGTTTAATGCCAGTGGTAGGTCATTGGTAAAAATATAAAATAATAGAGGGCCTAGAGAGCTGCCCTGCGGTACGCCACACTTTGCATGTTTGACATTAGAGAAGCTTCCATTAAAGAAAATCATTTGAGTTCTATTAGATAGATAGCTCTGAATCCACGATATGGTATAGAGGTTGAAAGGCCATAACATATACATACATTTTTTCAACAACAGGTTTTGCCAATAATATCAAAGGCTGCACTGAAATCTAAGAGTACAGCTCCCACAATCTTCTTATTATCAATTTCTTTCAACCAATCATCAGTCATTTGTGTCCGTACAGTACATGTTGAGTGCCCTTCCCTATAAGCATGCTGAAAGTCTGTGGTTAATTTGTTTACAGAGAAGTAGCATTGTACTTGGTCAAACATAATTTTTTCCCCAACAGTTTGCTAAGAACTGGCAGCAAGCTTATAGGTCTGCTGTTAGAACCAGTAAAGGCCGCTTTACCACTCTTGGGTAGCGGAATTACTTTGGCTTCCATCAAGGCCTGAGGACAAATACTTTCCTCTAGACTCAAATTAAAGATATGACAGATAAGAGTGGCTATAGAGTCAGCTACCATCCTCAGTAGCTTCCCATCTAAGTTGTCAATGCCAGGAGGTTTGTCATTATTGATCGTTAACAATAATTTTTCCACCTCTCCTACACTAACTTTACAAAATTCAGACTTCAAAGCAATGCTTTTCTTTCATTATACATTTTTTATGCATGAATACGATGGCTCACGGTTGCCATTTCCTGCCTAAATTTGCCAACTTTTCCAATTAAGTAATCGTTCAAATAATTGGCAACATCTGAATTTGTCTTTCTGCCCATAATTTAAAGTACTCCAAAGTTTTTTTCTTTATATCATTGATCTTAGCTTAATAATACCGTTTTAAATGTGTTGTTGTTGAGTTTAGTAACATAATTTCTCAATTTGCAGTAATTCAGCCAGTCATATGTGCAGCCAGACTTATTAGCCACTCCTTTTGCCCCATCTCTTTCAACCATACAATTTTTCAATTAATCAATCCATGGAGCCTTAACAGTTCTAACAGTCAGTTACTTAACAGGTGCATGTTTATCAATAATTGGAAGAAGCAATTTCATAAATTCACCAAGTGCAGCATCTGGATGCTCTTTATTAATCACATCAGACACAAATATTTTTTACATCATCCACAAAAGAGTCACAGCAAAATCTTTTGTATGATCTCTCATACTCTATTTTGGGCCCAGCTTTGGAACTTTGGCTTTCCTGGATATAGCCACAACATGGTGAATGCTGCATCCAACAGGATACAGCTTTAGAACAAAGTTCTACAGTATTAGTAAAAATGTGATCCAATACATGTGGATGATCTTGTTCCTGTAGTGTTTGTAAATACCCTGGTAGGTTGATTAATAACCTGAACCATATTACTGGCACTGGTTACAGTAAGAAGCTTCCTCTTGAGTGGACAGCTTGATGAAAACCAGTCAATATTCAGGTTCCCAAGAAAGTAGACCTCTCTGTTTACAGTACTACGCAAGTCATTTTTTGGGGTCTCTGCACTTTACTGTTTGTATTTTTTTTTACATTTTACTCTTACTTCACTACCTTCCTAATTAAAATAATGTACTTTTTACTACATACATTTTCCCTGACACCCAAAAGTACTAGTTACATTTTGAATGCTTAGCAGGACAGGAAAATTGTCAAATTCACTCACTTATCAAAAGAACATCCCTCTTCATCCCTACTGCTTCTGATCTGGTGGACTCACTAAACACACATGCTTCATGTGTATTGTCGTGGCAGAATCAGAATTCTTTAGGTAACATTTATAAATATACATTTTCATAAGCATGCTTATGTAGGAAAAGTTACTTGGGCCTAGAGAGGGGAAAGGTCGGGTTAGTCTTATCTGTGAATGTGTCTGTAAACTATTCCTAAACCATGTGAAGGAATGGGGTGATTAATGGGGAACCAGTTAGGTGGCTCCACAATGTCTGTGTGCCAGTCACGTCTCTCTGTGATCTTGTCAAGGAGGGGGTATATTTGATATATGCCATTGGATGTTTTTGGTCCTAAGTGGTACCAAGAGTGAGATAAGAACTTAGTTTAGGAGACCAAACTGAACGATAATTTATAGCCAATGCTGTCTGGCTATATGTGTCTTTGCTATAAAGGATCTCAGTTGCCAATATGTTAGCACTCTCAGAGAATTCATTTATAGACACTGAATTGATCTGAGAGTCACAGGGCTATGGTGAAGCTCATATAATTAAATATGGACTTTATGTGTGTGTGGTTTGCTCTCTCATGATTTGGTAATACAGGAAATTTCCACAACAGTATGTAAATTATGTCTGAGTGTTGGAATGTGCCCCTGGCTATCCGTAAATTTTAAAAACAAGACATGGTTTGCTTAATATAAGGAATTTGAAATTATTTATACTTTTACTTTTGATACAAAGTATATTTTAGCAATTACATTTACTTTTGACACTAAAGTATTTTTAAAACCAAATACTTTGACTTTTACTCAAGTAGTATTTTACTGGGTGACTTTTATTTTTACTTGAGTAATTTTCTATTAAGTTGTCTTTTACTCAAGTATGACAATTGGGTACTTTTTCCACAACTGTGCATAAATGGTAGATGTATATCACCTAGTCAAAACTGAAAAATAGCTCAACTTTGAACACCACTATAACCTGAATGTTTTGGCATTCAGGTGCAACAAGTATATTTCTGGCCACTTCGACTATGGGCAAACATGTATGGAAGGTTTCATTCAAAACAAAGGGGTGCAGTAAGAAAGGGATTTAAGCAATATGGTATGACCATATTCCTAAATAAAAATTTAGTGACCATATGTGATAAAATTATAATAATAATGACTGGTTTACTTGACTGATCGTTTACTGAAAATGTAACTGTATATGGTATTTTCTTATACATAGGTTGTTGTTGATTGGCATAGGCAGTTTTCCATTTTCTTTCATAGCTTTTTTTTAGTAAAAGCTGAACAAATATAACATTGATATTATGGATAGTATTACTCAATTGTTTTCTTTTCATATTCAAAAATAATGGTTATCTTTAGTTTTCGTAACTGGTCGCCAAACAACCTATGGGAACTTCTGATGACTGTAAACATCTTTGATATTAAGCATCTCAATCAGGTCGCAAGAAGGGGAAGGAGTTCCCATAGGTCGTTCGGCAACTCGTCACTCTACTCAGAGAAACAAGGTTACATCCGTAACCCAAACGTTTTGTTGAACTTTATAATTTGACTTTGCAACCATACCTGAAGACAAAGACAGAAAGGTGGTGTATGTGATGGGACTGGACTTGTGTTTCAGATGTTATTCACACTTCAGAGCCAATGTGTTATTTCCTGTTTTGGGGGATTTCCCTCATAAACCAAAAGTGAAACCAACGTTCTAAGGGATGTCTGTGGGCTCCAGTGAAAATTATTTCTTTCAGATTAACAAATTGTGATCCCACTGCCTTCACTCTTGAAGAAAAAAAGTGCTATCTAGAACCTAAAAGGGTTCTTGGCTGTCCCCATAGGAGAACCCTTTAAAGAGCCCTTTTTGGTTCCAGGTAGAACATTTTGGGGTTCTATGTAGAACCCTTTCCACCGAGGGTTCTACCTGGAACCAAAAAGGGTTCTATGGAGACAGCGGAAGAACCCTTTTAGAATCATTTTTTCTAAGAGTGGATTTGACCTGTATGTTTCACTGTCAAATGTTTTGGCAGGAGTTGTAATGGCGGGACAAGGATTTCAAGGTGCACTGAGGGTCATGCTCCTTGTGTGTCTCCTTGGACTAACAAAAGAGTTTGGTAAGAAGTGCTGTTTTCACAATACAAGTTTAAAAGTGGGTGTCATTTAGTGTAGTTTTTGTATTCCATATTTTTAAAGAATGTGAAAAATAAAAATATTAACTTATTTCCGTAGAACTTGAGGACAAAGACTGGGACGAGTTGAGGTCTGATGTGGCTGCGCTGCACAGATTGAAAGGATTACCTGATCAAATGACACGTAGGACCACAGGAGCAGACACCAGGTGGGTTTAATTCAGCCTTGATATCTCTGTCAAACCTCTCTTAGCCATTGTTGAATGAGATGTTTAATATTGTTTCTCTCTGTTTAGAGAGATAACAATGCACGGGACCAGGACAAAGAGATTCAGCAATTACAGGTAACATATCCACTCAGAGAAGTGACAAAATGTATTATTGCCCAGTACAGACGATTGAAAGAGGAATCACATAACAGCAAATGATTTAGGGAGTACTCATCTATTGTATTTCCTCAGGGCATATGTGGAGAAAAGGCCCATGGCTTTATTTGATGGTCTTAGGGGATGTGACAATTTTACAACATGTGTCATTCAAATGGACCAGGTAAGAAAGTGTCTGTTAAGCTGCATGTATGAACAGTTATTTATTATCTATAATTATAATTCTGGTACAGACATGTACATCATATTGGAAATCCAAGATGGCGTAGCAGTCATACGTCTTTGTCTTTGTCCTGTCGTGTCCGTTGTATATATCTTTTCTTTATCTTTTTCTTCGCAAAATATTTTCCTAAACCTCAACTTCTAAATACTCTCCTGCAACCCGCCTCACCCAATGTGGTGTGGATCTGTTGTTTTTCTATTTTCAATTTACTTCAGATCTGGAATCCCTCAACTGAAGCTAGCCAGCTAGCTACCTACCAGCTATCAGTCAGGAAACCACTGCTAGCGGTCATCAACTCACCTTTAGCTCGGAAAGCTCTCGCCAGTTCGTACAACGTGACTCAAACCAGAGCATAACAGACCTATTTTTTTCTCTCCATATCCCCGGATTCCTACCTCAAGCTCTGAACATTTTCATCTGGATCTTTGCAACACCCGCAATTGCGGGTGACTACTCCTGGCTAGCATTTCCATCCTGGAGCAAGCACCAATTAGCCTGAAGCTAGCCCGGTTAGGGCTCCTGGGCTACCACCGAAGCCCACACCTGGGCTACAATATCTGGACCCCTTCTACTGCTGATACGGGGCACGGAACCCTGCCAATCCTCTACGACAGGAATACCGACATAATCTGCCCGAGGATTCCAACAGGCCCCCCTGGCGCGACGTCCGCTGAAGGCCCATTCTGCTAACCGCGGCCTGCTAGCTACCTAGAGCTACTTGGAACCCTACTAATCCACGACTGGTCTATCGACGTCACCGCATGAAGAGGCAAAAACAGACTTACCTCCATCGCGACGTCCCCCAAAGGCCCTTCTGCTAACTTGCTAGCCCTGGTCTACTAACTGCTAGCTTGCTAGCCCCGTTCTGCTAACTGCTAGCTTGCTAGCCCCGTTCTGCTAACTGCTAGCTTGCTTGCCCCAGTCTGCTAACTTCTAGCTTGCTTTCCCTGATCTGCTAACTGCTTCCTTGCTAACCCAGTCTGCTAACTGCTAGCTTTCTAGCCCCGGCCTACTAACTGCAAGCTTGTTAGCACCGGCCTGCAAACTGTCTGAATCGCCGTGTCCCCAGCCAGCCCAACCACTCACTGGACCCATATGAAAACTTGGCTACGCATGCCTCTCTCTAATATCAATATGCCTCGTCCATTACTGTCCTGGTTAGTGATTACTGTCATATTTCACTGTAGAGCCTCCAGCCCTGCTCAATATGCCTTAACCAACCATGTTGTTCCACCTCCTACATATGCGATGACATTACCTGGTTTAAACGTCTCCCGAGACTATATCTCTCTCATTATTACTCAATGCCTAAGTTTACCTCCAATGTACTCACATCCTACCTTACCTTTGTCTGTACACTATGCCTTGAATCTATGCTATCATTCTCAGAAACCTGCTCCTGTTACTCTCTGTTCCGAACGTGCTAGACAGCCAGTTCGTATAGCCTTTAGCCGTACTCTTATCCTACTTCTCCTCTGTTCCTCTGGTGATGTAGAGGTTAATCCAGGTCCTGCAGTGCCTAGCTCCACTCCCCAGGTGCTCTCATTTGTTGACTTCTGTAACCGTAAAAGCCTTGGTTTTATGCATGTTAACATTAGAAGCCTACTCCCTAAGTTTGTTTTACCCACTGCTTTAGCACACTCTGCCAACCTGGATGTCTTAGCCGTGTCTGAATCCTGGCTTAGGAAAACCAACAAAAACCCTGAAATCTCCATCCCTAACTATAACATTTTCCGCCAAGATAGAACTGCCAAAGGGGGTGGTGTTGCAATGTACTGCAAAGATAGCCTGCAGAGTTCTGTCTTACTATCCAGGTCTGTACCCAAACAATTTGAGCTTCTACTTCTAAAAATGTACCTTTCCAGAAACAAGTCTCTCACTGTTGCCTCTTTCTATAGACCACCCTCTGTCCCCAGCTGTGACCTCAACACCATATGTGAATTGATTGCACCCCATCTATCTTCTGAGCTCGTGCTACTAGGTGACCTAAACTGGGACATGCTTAAGCCAAGCCTAATCACCCAACCTCACTAAAGCTCTTGTGGCTGCATGAAAGCAAGTCCCCGCAGCAATGTTCCAACATCTAGTGGAAAGCCTTCCTAGAAGAGTAGAGGCTGTTATAACATCAAAGGGGGACCAACTCCATACAAAATAAAACTGGTTTTTAGAAATGTTTGCAAATTTACTTGAAAAAAGTTTTATTTAATATCACATTTACATAAGTATTCAGACCCTTTACTCAGTACTTTGTTGAAGCACGTTTGGCCACGATTACAGCCCCGATTCTTCTTTGGTATCCTCCCAAGCTCTGTCAGGTTGGAAGGGGAGCTTCGCTGTACAGCTATGTCAGGTCTCTCCAGAGATGTTCGATCGGGTTCAAGTCTGGGCTCTGGCTGGGCAACTCAAGGACATTCAGAGTCTTGTTCCGAAACCACTCCTGCGTTGTCTTGGCTGTGTGCTTAGTGTCGTTGTCCTGATGGAAGGTGAACCATTTCCTTAGACTGAGGTCCTGAGTGCTTTGGAGCAGGTTTTCATCAATGATCTCTCTGTACTTTGCTCTTTTGGCAAACTCCAAACAGGCTGTCATGTGCCTTTTACAGAGGAGTGGCTTCCGTCTGGCCACTCTACCAGAAAGGCCTGATTGGTGGAGTGTTGCAGTGTTTTAGAAATGTTTGCAAATTTACTTGAAAAAAGTTTTATTTAATATCACATTTACATAAGTATTCAGACCCTTTACTCAGTACTTTGTTGAAGCACGTTTGGCCACGATTACAGCCCCGATTCTTCTTTGGTATCCTCCCAAGCTCTGTCAGGTTGGAAGGGGAGCTTCGCTGTACAGCTATGTCAGGTCTCTCCAGAGATGTTCGATCGGGTTCAAGTCTGGGCTCTGGCTGGGCAACTCAAGGACATTCAGAGTCTTGTTCCGAAACCACTCCTGCGTTGTCTTGGCTGTGTGCTTAGTGTCGTTGTCCTGATGGAAGGTGAACCATTTCCTTAGACTGAGGTCCTGAGTGCTTTGGAGCAGGTTTTCATCAATGATCTCTCTGTACTTTGCTCTTTTGGCAAACTCCAAACAGGCTGTCATGTGCCTTTTACAGAGGAGTGGCTTCCGTCTGGCCACTCTACCAGAAAGGCCTGATTGGTGGAGTGTTGCAGTGTTTTAGAAATGTTTGCAAATTTACTTGAAAAAAGTTTTATTTAATATCACATTTACATAAGTATTCAGACCCTTTACTCAGTACTTTGTTGAAGCACGTTTGGCCACGATTACAGCCCCGATTCTTCTTTGGTATCCTCCCAAGCTCTGTCAGGTTGGAAGGGGAGCTTCGCTGTACAGCTATGTCAGGTCTCTCCAGAGATGTTCGATCGGGTTCAAGTCTGGGCTCTGGCTGGGCAACTCAAGGACATTCAGAGTCTTGTTCCGAAACCACTCCTGCGTTGTCTTGGCTGTGTGCTTAGTGTCGTTGTCCTGATGGAAGGTGAACCATTTCCTTAGACTGAGGTCCTGAGTGCTTTGGAGCAGGTTTTCATCAATGATCTCTCTGTACTTTGCTCTTTTGGCAAACTCCAAACAGGCTGTCATGTGCCTTTTACAGAGGAGTGGCTTCCGTCTGGCCACTCTACCAGAAAGGCCTGATTGGTGGAGTGTTGCAGAGATGGTTGTCCTTCTGGAAGGTTCTCCCATCTCCACAGAGGAACTCTGGAGCTCTCTCAGAGTGACCATCGGGTTCTTGGCCACCTCCCTGACCAAAATCAAATCAAATCATGTATTGTGTTTATATAGCCCTTCGTACATCAGCTGATATCTCAAAGTGCTGTACAGAAACCCAGCCTAACACCCCAAACAGCAAGCAATGCAGGTGTAGAAGCACAGTGGCTAGGAAAAACTCCCTAGAAAGGCCAAAACCTAGGAAGAAACCTAGAGAGGAACCAGGCTATGTGGGTGGCCAGTCCTCTTCTGGCTATGCCGGGTGGAGATTATAACAGAACATGGCCAAGATGTTCAAATGTTCATAAATGACCAGCATGGTCCTAGGGCTCAGGTCCTCCGAGAGAGAGAAAGAAAGAGAGAAAGAGAGAATTAGAGAGAGCACACTTAAATTCACACAGGACACCGAATAGGACAGGAGAAGTACTCCAGATATAATAAACTGACCCTAGCCCCCCGACACATAAACTACTGCAGCATAAATACTGGAGGCTGAGACAGGAGGGGTCAGGAGACACTGTGGCCCCATCCGAAGACACCCCCAGACAGGGCCAAACAGGAAGGATATAACCCCACCCACTTTGCCAAAACACAAGGCACTTCTGTCCCGATTGCTCGGTTTGGTGGTTCCAAACTTCTTCCATTTAAGAATGATGGAGGCCACTGTGTTCTTGGGGACCTTCAATGCTGCAGATATTTATTTTTACCCTTCCCCAGATCTGTGCCTTGACACAATCCTGTCTCGGAGTTCTACGGACAATTCCTTCGACCTCATGGCTTGGTTTTTGCTCTGACATGCACTGTCAACTGTGGGACCTTATATAGACAGGTGTGTGCTTTTCCAAATCATGTCCAATCAATTGAATTTACCACAGGTGGATTCCAATCAATTTGTAGAAACATCTCAAGGATGATCAATGGAAACAGGATGCACTTGAGCTCAATTTCGAGTCACATAACAAAGGGTCTGAATATTATTATTTTTTTATACATTTGCAAAAATTTCAGAAAACCTTTTTTCGCTTTGTCATTATTGGGTATTGTGTGTAGATTGATGAGTAAAACAATTAATCGAATCAATTTTAGAATAAGGCTGTAATGTAACAAAATGTTGAAAAAGTGAAGGGACCGGATGTCAGGAAGCTTGGCCCCAGTGATGTACTGGGCCGTACGCACTACTGTCGTGGAAATTTCCTCTATTTACCAAATCATGGGAGCAAACCACACACACAAGTCAGAGTTAGTTATCAAAGTCCATCTTTAATTATATGAGCTCTATCACAACCCTGTGAATCTCAGATCGATTCAGTGTCCAACCATGAATTCTCTGAGAGCCCCCTTACAATGCAACTGAGTTCCTTTAATAGCAAAGACACGCATAGTCAGACAGCATAAACATAATTCATCGTTCAGCTTTGTCTCCTTTCCCAAACCCCAGAACCATAAACCAAATCCTCCATATCAACAGGCATATATCAAATTGTCATTTAGATACAACCAACTCAAAATACAACCTCCTGGACAAACTCACGGAGAGGAGAGTGAGGCTATAGGTTAAGATAGAAACAACATTAGAGGGAGCATAGAATGATTCCAGACACTGCCACCCTTCTTTCCCCACAAGAAAAAGGTAGGGAGTAAAAGATATGTTTACACATGATGACACTTTGACCTCTCCCCTCTCAGTGGCCCATGCAACTTAGTTTTGACATAGAACAGATAACTGCAACCTCGCCACAGTATTATACAAAAATACCATTCTGATGAGAATTAACTTACACACATTTGATGAATATTAAACATCTTACAAATGTTACCAACAAATTCTGATTATCCCACGACACTACCCTCTGTAGTGCCTTGCGCTTTGATGCGGAGCGGTGATGCAACCAGCCAGGCGGTGATGCAACCAGTCAGGATGCTTTCTATTGTGCAGCTGTAGAACTTTTTGAGTATCTGAGGACCCATGCTAATATTTCAGTCTCCTGAGGGGGAATAGGCATTGTCGTGCCCTCTTTACGTCTGTCTTGGTGTGTTTGGACCATGATAGCTTGTTGGTGATGTGGACACCAACAAACTTGAAGCTCTTGACCTGCCCGACTACAGCTCCGTCAATGAGAATGAGGGCATGCTCGGCCCTCCTGTAGTCCACGATCATCTCCTTTGTCTTGATCACATTGAGGGAGGTTGTTATTGCGGCACTACACTGCCAGGTCTCTGAACTCCTTCCTATAGACTGTCTCATCATTGTCGATGATCAGGCCTACCACCGTTGTGTCGTCTGCAAACTTAATGATTGTGTTGGAGTTGTGCTCCTGTAGGTGAAGAAGCCGGATGTGGAGGTCCTGGGCTGGCGTGGTTATATGTTGACTGCGGTTGTGAGGCCGGTTGGATGTACTGACAAATTCTCTAAAAATACATTTATGGTAGAGAAATTAACATTACATTCTCTGGCAACAGCTCTAGTGGACATTCCTGCAGTCGGCATGCCAATTGAATGCTCCCTCAAAACTTGAGAAATCTGTAGAACCTCGCCGGAGTCCTTACTATTGACCAACATCAGCCTTGTTGGATGTGTCATGAATATGTGTGTGTGTGTGTGTGTGTGTGTGTGTGTGTGTGTGTGTGTGTGTGTGTGTGTGTGTGTGTGTGTGTGTGTGTGTGTATTTATTGCCTGATTTTTTTTATCAGCCCTCTCCAGAAGCAGCTCTTTCTTTTACTCCTTGAACTTCACAGACAGCTTTTTCCACACGTTCTCCTTCCCAGGCTCCTTTAAAGACTTTTTGCTGGTCTCCTTAAAAGATTCCTTCTTTGACACCTTTCCAGATTCCTTGAAGGACTCCTTTTTCTATGGCTTCCCTAAGTTGTCAACAGCCTTTAGACATAGTTTCAGGCTTTTATTTTGAAGAATGAGTGTGAACGACCACATTGTGTAAGTGGATAGGTGGGGGCTCTGAGAGTGAGTTGTGCGCAATAGAGAAAGGCGGCCATTGTTACTCCCGGTCTTAGTGAAAAGCCAACTGTCTCGGTTGATATATTATCGAATAGATATTTGAAAAACACCCTGAGGATTGATTATAAAAAAACATTTTACATTTTTCTGTGGACATTATGGATATAATTTTGAATTTTTGTCTGCGTTGTCGTGACCGTTCTTTCCGGTGGATTCCTGGGCATAACACACCAAACTAATGGAGGTATTTGGATATAAAAAATATCTTTATGGAACAAAAGGAACATTTGTTGTCTAACTGGGAGTCTCGTGAGTGAAAACATCCGAAGATCATCAAAGGTAAACAATTAATTTGATTGCTTTTCTGATTTTCGTGACCAAGTTACCTGATGCTAAGTGTACTTATTTTTTTGTCGATCGATCGATAAACTTACACAAACGCTTGTATTGCTTTCGCTGTAAAGCATAATTTCAAAAACTGAGACGACAGGTGGATTAACAAAAGACTAAGCTGTGTTTTGCAATATTGCACTTGTGATTTCATGAATATTTTCTAGTAATATTATTTTACTATGGCACTATGCTATTCAGCGTTGCTGACGACAATTATCCCGGATCCGGGATGGGTAGTTCAGAATAGGTTAACTGACTTGCCTAGTTAAATAAAGGTTAAATTTTAAAAAAGTATAAATAAAAATAAATTCCTTAGAGAACTTCTTTTCTTTCTTCAATTTTTTCACAGGCTCTTCTGCAGTCTCTTCCAGAGACTCTTCCAGAGACTTGACTGCCCCCTCTGCACACTCTTTCTTATCCTTGGAATCTTTATCTGTCTTGGTCTTGACCTTCTTGGAGGGCTGTTTCTTCTTGATAAACTTGGCGGCAGACTCCTGCTGCAGGGGCAGCTCCTCCAGGTCCACAAAAGCCTCTGAAATTGGCTCACAGAGCCTGCTGGTATCATAACAGGTATGGCTGTGTTAGCCTCGGAGGCCAGGGACAGCCGTCCCCCCTTGCCCGGGGGTCACAGCAGGGTGATGTGCTTCTTCAGGCAGGTTTAGTCTGGTCGAGAACTAGTGCGGACCAGAGCTAGCTATTAGCTACACCATGGTCCAGAGCTAGTTAGTGCAGACCAGACCAGAGCCATGCACATGTAACAGATGTGATCGTACTTCGTCACTCTCTTGCGTTGTGTTTATAAAGAAAGGAATGCCAGCCAGCAGTCCCAGTTGATCGGTAGTTTATTTTGATAGACAGGAGACAGCACATTAGATGTGCAAGGTTCAATGTTGTTGATGGCTGTAAATAGCTTGAATCACTTGCATGGAATTATCAGACTGGGCTTTTGCAATATTTGTATTTGTATTTTATTAGGGATCCCCATTAGCTGCTGCCAAGGCAGGGGGGTCCAAGCACATTAAGACACTTACATCACACATAAAACAAAATATAAAACAGTACATCATATAACACTATCACACTAATCTTGCCAATTATTTAAAATTCTATCTTTGTTTCATCAGACGAGAGGACATTTCTCCAAAAAGTACGATCTTTTTCTCCATGTGCAGTTGCAAACCATAGTCTGGCTCTTTTATGCCGGTTTTGAGCAGTGGATTCTTCCTTGCTGAGCGGCCTTTCAGGTTATGTCGATGTTGGACTCGTTTTACTGTGGATATAGATACTTTTGTACCTGTTTCCTCCAGCATCTTCACAAGGTCCTTTGATGTTGTTCTGGGATTGATTTGCACTTTTTGCACCAAAGTACGTTCATCTCTATGAAACAGAACGCGTCTCCTTCCTGAGCGGTATAATGGCTGCGTGGTCTCATGGTGTTTATACTTGCGTACTATTGATTGTACAGATGAACGTGGTACCTTCAGGCGTTTGGAAATTGCTCCCAAGAATGAACCAGACTTGTGGAGGTCTACAATTTTTATCTGAAGTCTTGGCTGATTTCTTTTGACTTTCCCATGATGTCAAGAAAAGAGGCACTGAGTTTGAAGGTAGGCCTTGAAATACATCCACAGGTTGCACGGTGTTTCCTCTGACGTATTGGTGCGGCTGGCTTCCGGGTTGGATGCGTGCTGTGTTAAGAAGCAATTGACTCAAACAATGTCAATTAGCTTCTAAAGCCATAACATAATTTTCTGTTTAATGGCACAGTCAACTTTTTATTTTTTATTTACATTTTACCCCTTTTTCTCCCCAATTTCGTGGTATCCAATTGTTTTTAGTAGCTACTATCTTGTCTCATCGCTACAACTCCCGTACGGGCTCGGGAGAGGTTGAAAGTCATGCGTCCTCCGATACACAACCCAACCAAGCCGCACTGCTTCTTAACACAGAAAGCATCCAACCCGGAAGCCAGCCGCACCAATATGTCAGAGGAAACACCGTGCAACCTTGGTTAGCGCGCACTGCGGGGGAATAGGCATTGTCGTGCCCTCTTTACGTCTGTCTTGGTGTGTTTGGACCATGATAGCTTGTTGGTGATGTGGACACCAACAAACTTGAAGCTCTTGACCTGCCCGACTACAGCTCCGTCAATGAGAATGAGGGCATGCTTGGCCCTCCTGTAGTCCACGATCATCTCCTTTGTCTTGATCACATTGAGGGAGGTTGTTATTGCGGCACTACACTGCCAGGTCTCTGAACTCCTTCCTATAGACTGTCTCATCATTGTCGATGATCAGGCCTACCACCGTTGTGTCGTCTGCAAACTTAATGATTGTGTTGGAGTTGTGCTCCTGTAGGTGAAGAAGCCGGATGTGGAGGTCCTGGGCTGGCGTGGTTATATGTTGACTGCGGTTGTGAGGCCGGTTGGATGTACTGACAAATTCTCTAAAAATACATTTATGGTAGAGAAATTAACATTACATTCTCTGGCAACAGCTCTAGTGGACATTCCTGCAGTCGGCATGCCAATTGAATGCTCCCTCAAAACTTGAGAAATCTGTAGAACCTCGCCGGAGTCCTTACTATTGACCAACATCAGCCTTGTTGGATGTGTCATGAATATGTGTGTGTGTGTGTGTGTGTGTGTGTGTGTGTGTGTGTGTGTGTGTGTGTGTGTGTGTGTGTGTGTGTGTGTGTGTGTGTGTATTTATTGCCTGATTTTTTTTATCAGCCCTCTCCAGAAGCAGCTCTTTCTTTTACTCCTTGAACTTCACAGACAGCTTTTTCCACACGTTCTCCTTCCCAGGCTCCTTTAAAGACTTTTTGCTGGTCTCCTTAGAAGATTCCTTCTTTGACACCTTTCCAGATTCCTTGAAGGACTCCTTTTTCTATGGCTTCCCTAAGTTGTCAACAGCCTTTAGACATAGTTTCAGGCTTTTATTTTGAAGAATGAGTGTGAACGACCACATTGTGTAAGTGGATAGGTGGGGGCTCTGAGAGTGAGTTGTGCGCAATAGAGAAAGGCGGCCATTGTTACTCCCGGTCTTAGTGAAAAGCCAACTGTCTCGGTTGATATATTATCGAATAGATATTTGAAAAACACCCTGAGGATTGATTATAAAAAAACATTTTACATTTTTCTGTGGACATTATGGATATAATTTTGAATTTTTGTCTGCGTTGTCGTGACCGTTCTTTCCGGTGGATTCCTGGGCATAACACACCAAACTAATGGAGGTATTTGGATATAAAAAATATCTTTATGGAACAAAAGGAACATTTGTTGTCTAACTGGGAGTCTCGTGAGTGAAAACATCCGAAGATCATCAAAGGTAAACAATTAATTTGATTGCTTTTCTGATTTTCGTGACCAAGTTACCTGATGCTAAGTGTACTTATTTTTTTGTCGATCGATCGATAAACTTACACAAACGCTTGTATTGCTTTCGCTGTAAAGCATAATTTCAAAAACTGAGACGACAGGTGGATTAACAAAAGACTAAGCTGTGTTTTGCAATATTGCACTTGTGATTTCATGAATATGAATATTTTCTAGTAATATTATTTTACTATGGCACTATGCTATTCAGCGTTGCTGACGACAATTATCCCGGATCCGGGATGGGTAGTTCAGAATAGGTTAACTGACTTGCCTAGTTAAATAAAGGTTAAATTTTAAAAAAGTATAAATAAAAATAAATTCCTTAGAGAACTTCTTTTCTTTCTTCAATTTTTTCACAGGCTCTTCTGCAGTCTCTTCCAGAGACTCTTCCAGAGACTTGACTGCCCCCTCTGCACACTCTTTCTTATCCTTGGAATCTTTATCTGTCTTGGTCTTGACCTTCTTGGAGGGCTGTTTCTTCTTGATAAACTTGGCGGCAGACTCCTGCTGCAGGGGCAGCTCCTCCAGGTCCACAAAAGCCTCTGAAATTGGCTCACAGAGCCTGCTGGTATCATAACAGGTATGGCTGTGTTAGCCTCGGAGGCCAGGGACAGCCGTCCCCCCTTGCCCGGGGGTCACAGCAGGGTGATGTGCTTCTTCAGGCAGGTTTAGTCTGGTCGAGAACTAGTGCGGACCAGAGCTAGCTATTAGCTACACCATGGTCCAGAGCTAGTTAGTGCAGACCAGACCAGAGCCATGCACATGTAACAGATGTGATCGTACTTCGTCACTCTCTTGCGTTGTGTTTATAAAGAAAGGAATGCCAGCCAGCAGTCCCAGTTGATCGGTAGTTTATTTTGATAGACAGGAGACAGCACATTAGATGTGCAAGGTTCAATGTTGTTGATGGCTGTAAATAGCTTGAATCACTTGCATGGAATTATCAGACTGGGCTTTTGCAATATTTGTATTTGTATTTTATTAGGGATCCCCATTAGCTGCTGCCAAGGCAGGGGGGTCCAAGCACATTAAGACACTTACATCACACATAAAACAAAATATAAAACAGTACATCATATAACACTATCACACTAATCTTGCCAATTATTTAAAATTCTATCTTTGTTTCATCAGACGAGAGGACATTTCTCCAAAAAGTACGATCTTTTTCTCCATGTGCAGTTGCAAACCATAGTCTGGCTCTTTTATGCCGGTTTTGAGCAGTGGATTCTTCCTTGCTGAGCGGCCTTTCAGGTTATGTCGATGTTGGACTCGTTTTACTGTGGATATAGATACTTTTGTACCTGTTTCCTCCAGCATCTTCACAAGGTCCTTTGATGTTGTTCTGGGATTGATTTGCACTTTTTGCACCAAAGTACGTTCATCTCTATGAAACAGAACGCGTCTCCTTCCTGAGCGGTATAATGGCTGCGTGGTCTCATGGTGTTTATACTTGCGTACTATTGATTGTACAGATGAACGTGGTACCTTCAGGCGTTTGGAAATTGCTCCCAAGAATGAACCAGACTTGTGGAGGTCTACAATTTTTATCTGAAGTCTTGGCTGATTTCTTTTGACTTTCCCATGATGTCAAGAAAAGAGGCACTGAGTTTGAAGGTAGGCCTTGAAATACATCCACAGGTTGCACGGTGTTTCCTCTGACGTATTGGTGCGGCTGGCTTCCGGGTTGGATGCGTGCTGTGTTAAGAAGCAATTGACTCAAACAATGTCAATTAGCTTCTAAAGCCATAACATAATTTTCTGTTTAATGGCACAGTCAACTTTTTATTTTTTATTTACATTTTACCCCTTTTTCTCCCCAATTTCGTGGTATCCAATTGTTTTTAGTAGCTACTATCTTGTCTCATCGCTACAACTCCCGTACGGGCTCGGGAGAGGTTGAAAGTCATGCGTCCTCCGATACACAACCCAACCAAGCCGCACTGCTTCTTAACACAGAAAGCATCCAACCCGGAAGCCAGCCGCACCAATATGTCAGAGGAAACACCGTGCAACCTTGGTTAGCGCGCACTGCGCCCGGCCCGCCACAGGAGTCGCTGGTGCGCGATGAGACAAGGACATCCCTACCGACCAAGCCCTCCCTAACCCGGACGACGCTAGGCCAATTGTGCGTCGCCCCATAGACCTCCCGGTCGCAGCCGGTTGTGACAGAGCCTGGGCACGAACCCAGAGTCTCTGATGGCACAGCTGGCGCTGCAGTACAGCGCCCTTAACCACTGCGCCACCCGAGGCCAAGGCACAGTCAACTTAGCGTATGTAAACTTCTGACCAATTGGAATTGTGATACAGTGAATTATAAATTAAATAATCTGTCTGTAAACAATTGTTGGAAAAATTACTTGTGTCATACACAAAGTAGATGTCCTAACCGACTTGCCAAAACTATAGTTTGTTAACAAGAAATTTGTGGAGTGGTTGAAAAACAAGTTTTAATGACTCGAACCTAAGTGTATGTAAACGTCCGACTTCAACTGCATGCATAGTGACTTTAATAGCTATACCTACATGTACATATTACCTCAACTAACCGGACATTGACTCTGTACCGGTACCCCCCTGTATATAGTCTCGCAACTGTTATTTTACTGCTGCTCTTTAATTACTTGTTACTTTTATTTCTTATTGTTATCCATATGTTTTAAAACTGCATTGTTGGTTATGGGTTCATAAGTAAGCATTTCACTGTAAGGTGAAATACCTGTTGTATTCGGCGCATGTGACTTATGCGATTTGATTTGATTTGATTAGTAAGTTTGGATTGAACAGACATTCCCTCCCATATATTTTCGGTAGCTGCATATGTGACATAACTCCACTGTTAATATTAATAATCTCATTAATAAATATAATTAATTTTTTATAAAAAAATCCATAAAGTCGTTTATTTTTATTTGTATCAGTATAATTGAGTTTTTTGGAGTTGGGAATAAATGTCGTAACTACAGAAAGCTGAGACCATCCTCTCTCCAACAGTCACAACAGTACTGTTTTTTTGCACCATTTTATTTTCAAATGTTGCGCAATCAGAAGGCAATTTTTCTGTTCCTCTCCATCTAGGCTACTTTGAGAAACATGGGCAAGTTAAACACTTTCATGGAGGAAACAGGATATTAATGTTCTTTAGGCTATTGTTTGACCAAATTATGGTTTTAGTCTCCCCAAAAATAGAACTTTGTGCAGGTCACACTGATGCGACAACATCCAAGCTGGGAGAGGCAGTGTAATTTTCAACTCTCCGGTGTGGGCGGACTAATCTACCTGTTCATGTTGTAGGGCCGTTTGACTCAATATGTACTTAATTTGACAGCATTATTTTAAAGAATTTGAAATATGCCATGCGATCTCCACCGTGCCATCCACAAAAAGGTTTCATATAGAACCAAAATGGGTTCTATTGCTTGATCGGTCGCGTCATGCGGTTAGTCATGCCGAACGTTCTCAGCCCTCTATCGGCGGCGCCATAGTGGTGCCCAAAGCGGTGGTAAGCCCAGTCATTCTGGACTGAGGCTAAATACTGTTTAGTCTAATTACACTTTAGTGCCTGGAAATACGATGACATCGATAAAGTAATCAAATATTTAGTAGAACACAACTTTGCCTGCATTATCATGTCATCAAATGTACTTTAGACAGTTGGAAAAGATGTCATTAGTTAGCAAAATTGGTCAAAAATAGCTAGCAAATGTGATGCATTAATGCCATTGTAGTTTTGAATGTCCATTCAATGAGCATTGTGGCTAATGTAGTCATTCTACACATTCAAAATTGGCCTAGAAATGCTAACATCAAATGCATTATGACAGCACTATTTCCCCCCTGGCAACAATGTCATTCCCAAAAATAGGTATTGACAATAACATGAAAGAGGTACTAAGAAAATCGGTGCTAAATTGTAGGAGGAGAACTTCCCACATCTGACAGGCTTACGGTATTATAATATAGATGACATCAATTGATTATTGAAGAATAGAACTTATAAATCATGAATTTATTTCAACTGTCGTACCCCATCAGAACCCAAAATATAATCTTGCTCAGCCTGGCTGTACTCCATTGTTTGTAAACAATGCAATTGTAAACCATAGGGTCCAAAATGGTTGACAACCTTGATAAAGATGAGAAAAAACTGATGATCCTTGTTGAATCATGAACAATGATGAATGAGAACGTTACAGAGGGTCGAAGATCATACCCCCATGACATGTTAACCTCTCACCATTACCAATAACAGGGAGGTTAGCATGTCATGATTAATTCAGGATGATCCGTAATCATGGTAGCATCCACATTAATGTAGGAGTGTTTAGAAACATATTCAATTCTTATTTACAAAAAAAGTGACTCCAAAATGACACAATACATGACTTACATTAATTTCTATTGGGCACAAAATAATCTGAAAAAAACAAAACGAATATCAAATGCATCCAACAAGTTTCACAAGCTTGATGTAGTCATTGCGTGCTTGGAATATGGGACCAAATAGTAAACTTTTGACTACTTCTTTTATAAGAATCTTTCGGGGTGGCAATAATTTTGATGCCTACCTTTTTGAGAAAAACAATTATTACTTTTGAGCGTACAATATAGCTCAGTATTTGATTATAGTCATTATTGCTCATCTTTATACATTTGACATTTTAGTAATTTAGCAGACACAATTATCCAGAGCAACTTACAGGAGCAATTAGGGTTAAGTGCCGTGTTCAAGGCACAGATTTTTCACCTACTTGGTTCAGGGATTCAAACCAGCGACCTTTTGTTTACTGGCCCAACACTCTTAACCGCTAGGCTACCTATCAATGGTGTCAATCATTTCGGACCCCACTGTAGTTTCAAAACATGGTTAAAACACACATTTTTATCTCATGGAGGGTCAGTCCTCGCATCCATGGATGGTCAATCCTTGCTCTATCTATGCAGTTTAGAGTGGTAAAATGTTTAGAATTGTGGATTGCCCATTCAATCTTGATCTGTTATTTTATGTTTTTCTTTCAGGATCTTGAAAGGTTTCTGGAAGAAATTGATGGACAAAAGATCCAAGATTTGCTGCTGTCTGCTTCTGAAATGTCTTACACCTACAGCAACAAACTTCTCCTTATAATGGACAAGGAAGAGTGGACTCGTCAGCGAGTAGAAGAGGAGTACAGCATAGATCCTCATTATTCAGTAATGGTCAGTGATGCTTGTGTATACAATGATTCATGTCTCCCAACCATTAACAGTGGCACAGTGGTGAAGATATTTGGTACTGCCTCAGAGGATGGACATACTCTGTCCGGTTACTCTGGTTCTTCACTAGCAAATCTAATGTTGAAACGATCATTGAGGGCAGCATCCGTTTTCTCCCTTGACATCAATACCACTTCTTCATTTCATAATGACTTCATGAGGGTTTTTAAGTATCATGACAATAATGCTGTCTTGGAAACTACCAGCCCGGGAGATCTTCTCATCTTTCAAATCATGGATCACACTGACACTGCAGCTGAGTACCATGCTCCAAAGAGACCCATTGATCACACCACACAGTATGATAAACAGCACATCCTAATACTGGAAGATAACCCCGTTGTTCGGGAAGCTGCTAAATTTCTATATGAGAAACATCCCACTGTGACCTCTGTGTACATCCTGGAAAACCAACAGCCTAAACTGATCAAAGGCGACCCGGTGCCACTGTCAGAAGAGAGCAGACTGGTCCTTGTAGGCCATGGGAGCAGAGACAGCGAAGGAGAGATGAGGTTTGGAGGGTACAAAGCCGAAGACGTGGCTGACATCATTGGACGTACTGCCAGGACTAGTGACCATATTAAAACCACAAGTGTGGTGGCCTGTGAAGTTGGGTCTGATGAAGCCTTCAAGAACACCCTGTTAAAAGAGCTCCACACCAGGTCTATTGAGACAGAACTACACCTAAGGAGTTCTTTGCTCCAAGTCAGCCACTCTGGGGAGAAGATAACTGTAGAAATAACCCCCACTGGATTGGAAACAAGACATAAGGATGACAGCAAGAAAGTGGTGGCAATGTTAGACAGAGATGGAAATGTCGTCACTAGAGAACAGTTCAGCAACAGGGGGGAAGGGATTTTTTCAAATGAGAGAAACTTTCTAGGGGAAACTTCTGTTCAAGAACGTTTTAAAAAATACAGAGACACATGGCCAGACAATCCAAAGAGATTTGTTGAATCTTATGCACGTAGAAAATATACTGATGAACTTGAAGCCTTAACCTGGGCAATTTTTCAACCAATGAAAAGTGATGAAAATTCAAAAAAGTTACAGACAAATTTGGACAATGAAGAGTTTCTGATATGCAATATTGAGAGGCAAATGATAAACGGAATAAATACAATAGAGAAAACATGGATTGAAGATAACAATGTCATTAAAGGTATTCTTGATAACTGCTATGAAATGAAGTCAGGTGAGGATATTCTAAGTGTGATCCATCACAATGCAAAGCTTGGAGAAGATAAGACCACCTACCTGATGTTACATGACTGGATTTATGAGATAAACCCCCAAACTTTATATGTGTTTCCAGTGGGGAAAAAGCTCGACAACAATGAAAAGGGAAATCAAAACAGAATAGATGAGATAAAACGTTGTGTTGAGGAACAGATTGGCAAAGAACATTATCCAGCCATCCGTAAAAATATAGGCAAAGATGGCAAAGAAAGTTATCCTAATTTTGTGAAAGAAACTCTTCAAGGGGAATACATTAATAAAGGCTCACAAGGTATGATGAAGGAGGCATGGTACAGAACATATTTCTTGGCATCAATAATATCAGAGTCCTCCAGAAACTTCCGTACATTTCCTCTTGTCCTGATGGCCTTAGATATGGCCCACAGCACAGACAATAATGTGAAAGAGAAAGGTTTGAGTTTCCTCATGGAGAATCATCCAATGACAGCAGGTGGTACTTGGGTGGATCCAAGTAGGCGAGGATTTTTTGGTTCGTCCTCAGACAGAGATTCTAGCAAATTAGAAAACAAATCAGAAAAAACACGTAAGACCCCAAAGGAATTAATAAAGAATCTTTTGGCCCTTACAAAAAAAGAGAATAATGTGTTTAAAGAATGGTGTAAATTGAAAAAAATGGATAACAACAAGGTAGCAGATGAGATCTACAAACTTGCAAATGAGTATGCGCTAGTGAATGAGATTTCAAAAAGTTCATTCATAGAGGATTATAATTATTTCTTAAAGGAAATTGGCAAACAATCAACCCAAAATGAGGTCACTGGACTTTTGGGTGGGTCCCATGATGGCTCCGTGACATTGAAAGATCTACATTCCGCTTCAGAAGTAGAGCATTCACTCAAGCTCTCTTCATATTACGCCAGGTCCTCTGCTATGTTTGCTGAACAGATTCACAATCAGTTGAGGAGAGAATTTGGTGACAGGCTGGACTCGGAGGAACTACATGTCAAAGAAGGCAGTATTAGGCTGGAGGATGGACAATTTCGATGCCAGCTCACATCGAAGAAGAATCTCCGGGAAACAATTGAATTTAAGGTGGAGTTGCATCCAGAGGGACAACTATACACAGAGAAAATGTGGAAAAACATGGAGACAGTTCATGGCCTGGAGATTCCAGATGGGACCCATTCTCACCAGGTCTTGAAGCACCTAGAGCACACAGGGATGGCAATTGGAGCAGTGGGACTCATGTTGGGGATGCAAGGAGCTGTTCATGCTTTTGAAGAGGGGGACATTGAACATGGTACAATAGCCACGTTACAGACTGTACATGGAGTCACAGGAATGACCTTGGCTGCAGTTGGAAAACAAGTTCCTCAGGTTTTAGAGCGCAAGGCAATGAGAGCCATGGTAACATTAATCAAAAGCCCTGTGGTGAAACGTGCCCTGGTGGTTATGCCAATCATAGGGATTGGTTTTGGAATTTACAATATTGTGGAAGACTTTAAGAGGAAAGATGCACTGGGGTATATTGATGCCACCTTCGATGCTGCAATAGTTGCCTTGGATTTTCTTGAAATCGTTCAACCAGAACTGGCGCCATTTATTGTGCCAATCAACCTGGCACTAAATACCATACGAATGATCTTTGATGATGTATATCTTGATATTCAGACTGAACTCATTCATTTACCACCAAATGCTGGAGTTTTGGCAAAAATAAGAGCATTCTTTGTTGGCTTTGGGAAAGGACTTTTACACGTTATCCTTGATGTGGCAAGCTTTTTTTATACCATTCCTTATCGTGAGATTGAGGAGGGACGAAGGCTTGTTCAACAAATTTCAGACCACCAAAAGTACTATTATTTTGCAGAGGTACAGGATGGGAGAAAGGCCATTGATTTCACAGCTGGTGAGGATTCTTGGAATGGAGGGAGTATCACTTTTTGTCTCTCAGACCAGGGACCATCTGACTTCTGCATGGATTATTTTGTATCCAGTGACGAAAACTTGGGGAAAAGGTGTTGGACTATTGACACACAAAGAACTAAAGATATTGTTCTAGGCATTGGAGAATCACATAGATTAACTTACAAAAACATAGATATAAAAATACTCCTATTCATAAAAGTTGGCTCTAGGTCTGTCGTTTCTGGTTATGAGGCTTTGTCAGACACAAGATTTGGAACATATTGGGGAAACAATGAAGCAAATAATTTTTTTGCCGTTCAGAAGGCAGATGACGACCATGGCATTGAAGTCATGTTGAGCTATTACTACAAGCTTTATGGAAAAAATGGTGATGACGTGTTCTATTTGGGACCTCAAAAAAGCTATGTGGAGGGGTGTGGCGGCAAAGACACTTTCATCATTCCTGTCTATGGAGGAAACACAATTATTAATAACTATGATCCTTTCAAATCAACAGATGTCCTACTCCTCGGCGTTAACTACAGTCAGATTTCTGTCAGTAAGTCAGGAAATGATATGGTTTTAAGATATCTTGGTAACCATAACATTAGGATTATGAACTGGTTTTTGGGGGACGAATATCGGCACATGAACATGATGTCAGAGGACGGAGTCCTGTTCGACATCTCCACCACAGTGATTTCCTCTGTCCAACTGATTGCCAGAGGTATCAATAGAATGTCTAAAACTCACGGCCAGACAGTGAACGCTTCCGAACCACTTCTCCTTAGCGTTACTAATATCATGGGGTCTCCTTACAATGACATACTAATAGGAAATAGACAGAAGAATCTGATTGATGGTGGAGGGGGTCAGGACCACCTGAGGGGAGGAGAAGGAGAGGACATATATATGGTTTATGAGAAAAAACTGTCAAAGATATTAATTGAAAATCACTCCTATGACAATGAAACAGACCTACTGGTGATAGAGGCAAACCTTCATGAATTCAAAGTTAAAGTGGATGGAAACCATCTCAAAATGATGCCTTTTGCTGATCAAAGTTCTGATGTGACCTTAATGAACTGGTTCCGTTCAGATGCGGACAGGCACTTGCTTGTTATCACAAAGGATCTGGTCACCTTCAGCATCTCTGAGAACAAGGCAGCCTGTGAGCAGATTGACTCATTTAAGAGCAAATGCCTCATAAGTCAGAATCTAGATTACAGAAAGTCCACAGCTGCTCTACATGTGGATCTGCAGGAGGATGAGGCTTTCCAAAGTGTAACAGAGGTGCGAGGCTCAGCCTTCAATGACATCATCAAAGGGAACGTACAACGCAACACAATTGTGCCAGGGCGAGGAACAGACTTTCTTCAGGGGCGAGGAGGGGAGGACTGGTATGTTGTAACTCCAGGTCAAGGCTTGAAAACCATTGAGAACCACTCACCCGATCTGGCTACTGATGTACTTTTCCTGAGAGAAAAATATGATTTAATCAATTGTAAATGTAATGGACCAGACATTTATCTCTCCATAAATGGCTCACAGGAAGTCCTATTGAAGGGCTGGTTTCACTCAAGGAACTCTCAACACCTCCACATCCAATCAGCTGATGGAATAACATTTCAACTGGAGTCCAATGCCAGCAGTTGCGATGGCTCCTTAAAGCTGCCTCAGTCTGTGGATTTCCGAAATAGGGTGACTGGAGAAATCATGAAGATGAATAACAGCGACTTTGCCTCAGTGGTGGAAATGTATGGCTCATCTGGTTTCGACAGCATGGAAGGAAATGACAAAAATAACATGCTGGATCCTTTTACTGGAGGTGGTAGCATGGTGGGAGGAGATGGGGAGGATACCTACGTAGTGAACACTGGATATGGAACCAACATCATGATTGAAAACTTTGCAGAGGATGAAAGAATGGATACTGTGTTGTTTGAGATGGATTTCCTTGGTGGTGGTCAACTCACTGTTCAGTCTGACAAGCATGATGTACTTGTGAGCACAGGTACACAGGGGCATAAAATTCAGGTCCGAGTGCTCAACTATAATTCAGGGCAACAACACCAACACCTTAGCTTCCAGAGCTCTGATGGAGTGCATTTTTGGGTTAGATCTCCAGTTGGAAACAAAACGCGTAGCTTTCAAAAGCCTTGGATTGAAGCTTACAAAGTGACAATGAAAGGAAAACTGGGAGACTGCCAAATAGATCTGAGTTCTCAATCAAATTTATCATTGGTTCACACTGTGCAGGGCTGTCCCCATGACTCCAATTACATTACAGGTAATGAGCAGGAGAACGTACTCTTCGGTGGCATCAAGGATGATGCACTGGATGGAGGGGCCGGCCATGACACCTTGCTGGGGGGTCAGGGCAATGACATCCTGATTGGGAACATAGGAGATGACACTCTTTATGGAGAGGAAGGGAGTGACACCATGATGGGCGGCTCAGGCTCTGACACCTTTGTTCCCGGACCAGGGGCTGATCTAGTGGACGGGGGCCCAGGGAGAGACACTGTGCTGTACCAGGGGGATCATGAGAGGGGTGAGGGCGTTTACGTCAACCTGCTGAGCGGAGAATGCCGTCAGGCAGATGCCGAGGGAGATGTGTTGAAGGATGTTGAGAATGTGATTGGCACTATCTACTCAGATATCTTGGTGTCTGGCTACGAACCTGCCCTACTAAAAGGCTCTGACGGCAACGACATTCTAGTGTCCCTTGTGGGAGGAGATTACTTGATTGGAGGAGAAGGAAGTGACATTTACATGATGGTTTCCCACCATGGCTCAGTGATCATAGACAACTGTGCCACAGATAATGCCACGGACATTGTGTACCTGCGCTCTCTGTCTGAGAAGTCTGTTGACTGTTCATATCTACTTGACGGAGTGTTTCTGACATTTTATGGACTCGGCGACACTACTGTTGACATAGAGCTGCGAAACTGGGTCAACTTCAGTCATGAGTGTGGCCATCTTATGCTGGTCCTCAATGAGGGTGAAATATCTGTAGATGAACTCATGCAGGAGTGTGAGTTGAGATATAACATGCAAAGAGTCGTGGCAACTGTTACATTAATCCTTCTACTTGCCGTTTTACATGGCATTATTTTGGTAATACCTGTAATCCATAGAAAGAGGAAGAGGGGACAAGGAGGGAAAGACAGCAGTGATAGAGCTACTGAAATGGGGAAAGACACAATAGAAGTGCGAGAAGAGGACGCACCTCTCCAGGGCTTAACTTCTCAACCTAAAGTAGCGGAAGAAGAGGAAGAGAAGGAAACTGAATGAGAACGATAGACATTCAGTAACTCAGGACAGGACCTCAGAGGATGTAGAGGAGACAAGTGAGTGAACTACACCCTCATAATAAGTTTGGAGGACGAAAACAAGGGGAGCAAAAGATATAACCACATGGCATAAAGTACTAACCAACTCCCTCCACTTAATATAAAGCAAATGTAACCTGACCACTGGTTTTATGTTAATCTCTTACTAAACACAGCTATGAATACCTAACTACAGTATCAGAACGAATCACTGTTCATAAATAATCACTTCTTGTTATTATATCCTTATATTATACAAAAATAGCTACTCTGTCTGGAAGTTTAAAAATGTACAAATATCATGTTTAAATCAATGAAATGTTAATAAAATGCAAAGCTCAATCTTTTTTTAAACTTATTTCTACCCTATTATACATCAATGCTTGAATTGACCAGTTTCCTTTCAGCTTGGATGTGGCATGTGTTGAACTGAACAGCAGATGACAGTATTGGAAAGCCTAGCACTAGTGGTTTGTAAAAAGATATCTCACACAGAGCCTTTAGTTAATAGAACCTAATCATTCGAGGCATCCAGTTGTCGCCAAGGTAACTTTTCAAGTCAGTCCACCACACTACAACATGTTATTAATTATTTAGGAAAATGTATATAAAACTTGTATAAAATGCATTTTTAATTATATGACAATATTTTATGTTTTATCTCCAATAGAGGTCACCCGATTAATCGGGAATGGCCGATTAATTATGGCCGGTATCAAGTTTTCATAACAATGGGTAATTGTATTTTTGGACACCGATTTGCCGATTTTTGTTTTTTTACACCTTTTTATAAGAAATTAATGTTAGCAGGCACTATTAACTAAGTATGCAGGTTTAAAAATATATACTTCTGTATTGATTTTAAAGAAAGGCATTGATGTTTATGGTTAGGTACATTGGTGCAAGACAGTGCTTTTTTTGCAAATGCGCTTGTTAAATCATCATCATCATCGTTTGTCGATTATATGCAACGCAGGACACGCTAGATAAACTAGTAATATCATCAACCATGTGTAGTTAACTAGTGATCATGTTAAGATTTATTGTTTTTTATAAGATAAGTTTAATACTAGCTAGCAACTTACCTTGGCTTCTTGCTGCCCTCACGTAACAGGTAGTCTCTCGTGGAGTGCAATGTAAGGCAGGTGGTTAGAGCATTGGACTAGTAACCGGATGTTTGCAAAAAACGAATCCCAGAGCTGACAAGGTAAAAATCTGTCATTCTGCCCCTGAACATGGCAGTTAACCCACCTTTCCTAGGCCGTCATTGAAAATAAGAATGTGTTCTTAACTGACTTGCCTAGCTATAATATAGGGAAATTGTGTCACTTCTCTTGCGTTCTGTGCAAGCAGTCAGGGTATATGCAGCAGTTTGGGCCGCCTGGCTCATTGCAAACTGTGTAAAGTCAATTTATTCCTAACAATGGCAGTAATTCATGTTCCATAATTGTCCATAATTATGACATAACATTGTAGGTTGTACAATGTAACAGCAATATTTAAACTTAGGGATGCCATCTGTTAGATAAAATTCGGAACACTGAAAGAATAAACGTTTTGTTTTCTGAATGATAGTTTGCGGATTCAACCATTTTAATGACCAAAGACTCGTATTTCTGTGTGTTATTATGTTATAATTAAGTCTATGATTTGATAGAGCAGTCTGACTGAGCGATGGTAGGCAGCAGCAGGCTCGTAAGCATTCATTCAAACAGTACTTTCCTACGTTTGCCAGCAGCTATTGTGCTGTTTATGACTTCAAGCCTATCAACTCCCGAGATTAGGCTGGTGTAACCGATGTGAAATGGCCAGCTAGTTAGCGGGGTGCGCGCTAATAGCGTTTCAAACGTCACTCGCTCTGAGACTTGGAGTAGTTGTTCCCCTTGCTCTGCAAGGTTAACGCTGCTTTGAGGGTGGCTGTTTTCGATGTGTTCCTGGTTCGAGCCCAGGTAGGAGCGAGGAGAGGGACAGAAGCTATACTGTTACACTGGCAATACTAAAGTGCCTATAAGAACATCCAATCGTCAAAGGTATATGAAATACAAATGGTATAGAGAGAAATAGTCCTGTAATTCCTATAATAACTATAACCTAAAACTTCTTACCTGGGAATATTGAAGACTCGTGTTAAAGGAACCACCAGCTTTCATATGTTCTCATGTTCTGAGCAAGGAACTTAAACGTCAGATTTATTACATGGCACATATTGCACTTTTACTTTCTTCTCCAACACTTTGTTTTTGCATTATTTAAACCAAATTGAACATGTTTCATTATTTATGAGGCTAAATTGATTTTATTGATGTATTATATTAAGTTAAAATAAGTGTTCATTCAGTATTGTTGTAATTGTCATTATTACAAATACATTTTAAAAATTGGCCGATTAATCGGTATCGAGTTTTTTTGGTCCTCCAATAATCAGTATCGGCGTTGAAAAAATCATATTCGGTCGACCTCTAATCTCCAAGGCATTCCTAGTCGATCACCAAACATTTCTGTAAAAAAAACAACGATAAAGCCTTGCGTTCCTATTTTTTTTAATTAATTTTGCACTGTTGGTGGTAGGTGCAGCCCTAGTGCCGGAAAGACAAAGTGTTCCCATTTTTAACCATTTCATGTGTCTGAAGGAATAACTCCACCTACCCAGCAGGCCCAGAGAACAAATCAATTGCACCTATAGGCCTACCTTGAACGCACAGCAAAGTTGATACTGTGAGATTTCAAAACTTTTAAAACCATGACGAGGAAGACTCCACGGATACAGCAAAGAGCTGCTGTTTTATGTGTAAGTTCATGTTTAAGTTGTTATTCAGCACTGTAAACACTTTGTTCAACACCTTTTTAAGCCATAAAATGTGAGTTCTCCCTACTTCCACACGCTACAACCAGCACTGTATATATCAATGATGTCACTCTTGCTGCTGGTGTCACGTTCTGACCTTAGTTCCTTTGTTATGTCTTTGTTTTAGTTTGGTGAGTTGGGATGGGTAGTCTATGTTCTTTTTTCTATGTTGTGGTTTTGTGTTTGGCCTGGTATGGTTCTCAATCAGAGGCAGGTGTCGTTCATTGTCTCTGATTGAAAATCATACTTAAGTAGCCTTTTCCCACCTGTGTTTTGTGGGTGATTATTTCCTGTTTAGTGTTTTTTCCATTCACCTTACGGGACTGGTCGTTTGTCGTTTATTGTTTTGTCCAGTGTTCAGTTATTTTACTAAAAATATGAACACTTACCACGCTGCGCTTTGGTCCTCACCTTCTTCCACCACAGACGATCGTTACAGCTGGTGATTCTCTGATCCACCTCTACGCAGACAACACCATTCTGTATACATCTGGCCCTTCTTTGGACACTGTGTTAACAAACCTCCAAACGAGCTTCAACGCCATACAACACTCCTTCCGTGGCCTACAACTGCTTTTAATGAAATGCTAGTAGAACTAAGTGCATGCTCTTGAACCGATTGCTGCCCGCACCTGCCCGCCCGACTAGCATCACTACTCTGGACGGTTCTGACCTAGAATATGTGGACAACTACAAATACCTAGGTGTCTGGTTAGACTGTAAACTCTCCTTCCAGGCTCACATTAAGCATCTCCAATCCAAAATTAAATCTAGAATCGGCTTCCTATTTTGCAACAAAGCCTCCTTCGCTCATGCTGCCAAACATACCCTCGTAAAACTGATTATCCTATCCTCAAATTTGGCGATGTAATTGACAAAATAGCCCCCAACACTCTACTCAGCAAACTGGATGTAGTCTATCACAGTGCCATCCGTTTTGTCACCAAAGCCCCATATACAACCCACTAATGTGACCTGTATGCTCTCGTTGGCGGGCCCTCACTACATATCCGTCGCCAAACCCACTGGCTCCAGGTTATCTATAAGTCTTTGCTAGGTAAAGCCCTGCCTTATCTCAGCTCACTGGTCACCATAGCAGCACCCACCCGTAGCATGCGCTCCAGCAGGTATATTGCACTGGTCATCCCCAAAGCCAACACTTCCTTTGGCCACCTTTCCTTCCAGTTTTCTGCTGCCAATGACTGGAATGAATTGCAAAAATCAATTATATCTCCCTCTCTAACTTTAAGCATCAGCTGCTTACCAAACAATGTACACAGCCAATCTGTAAATAGCACGTCCAACTACCTCATCCCCATATTATTACTTACCCTCTCGATCTTTTGTACCACAGTATCTCTAATTGCACATCATCTTCTGCACATATCTATCACTCCAGTATTAATGTTAAATTGTAATTATTTCGCCTCTATGGCCTATTTATTGCCTGTGTTGTTGTTTTTGTCGCACTGCTTTGCTTAATCTTGGCCAGGTCGCAGTTGTAAATTAGAACTTGTTCTCAACTGGCTTACCTGATAAAATCAAGGTGAAACAAAAATAAATAATAAATAAATAAACGCAAGCTGCAATGAATGAGTATAGCAAAGTATTAGTGACTTGTCTTTTTTCATTTCAAGGAATATTTCACTTTCTCTGGTCATAGGAGTAACATCATGAATTGGTGCATGAAACAGAAATAATGCAGTGCAACTTGAGTTTCGCCATCAATTGGAAGACTGTGTCCCCTTTTTTTAGCGCAGGGAAGGAGGATGGAGGGACACTGAGGCGGGTGAGAGGCAGCCTCACCACTGCTCCCTCCCTCCCCTCAGACTGTCCATCAGATGCAGGCCATCAGTCCTGTAAAAAGAAAAGACGCAAATGATTATGCTCACTTAGCTGTGCCTCACAAGTAATACAACAAATTATATATTACAGTGTGATCATATAACTACTAAATATAATTTCAAAATGTTCTGAGTCATTTAAAAAAAAATCTGAGCGGTAGATCTAGTCTTGCATTTTGACTCAGAATGTGATCTTGATTCAAAAGGTTGGTGACCACTGTATTAAACAATTTCTGATATACATGCCTTCTATTTTCTTTTATAAGTAAAATCAGGATTATGCCTCTACTGTCATTCATTCCAATTAGACTGGTTTGGATTCCTCCCTGACCAATATGGCTGCCATTTTGACCCCATTTCAAAACGTTAAGGGTTCATGCCATATCCCCTATAATCATTTTATAGAAAAAAATATATATATATTTTTTTTTAATTGAATTTTTTTTGTTGATCTAACATATTTGTATAGGATGTCTATGGTATTTTTAAAATTGTATATATATTTTTTATTATTGGAGAAAAATCAGTATACGTAAGAAGTATACAAACAGACAATGATAACATATGCTAGGGGGTAGAACAAATGACAGATTATACAAAGACCTTAAAAGATGCACACATATTGATTGTTTTAACAGCTTTCTTATTAGAAGAATGTATAATGGTCTTAATGTACTGCTCGAATTCCTTATCGAAAAAACACAGAAGCGTGGTTTTTTATTCGTCAATTTACATTTATGAATATGACATTTTGCCATTAGCACAATTAGATTTATAAGGTAACATTGTTTTTTCTTTATCTTTACTATGGTTAAGGAAACCGAGCAGCACATTCGACCAATAAAAAACAAAAGTCATCAAGAATATTAACAATTATAAAACTGTGAATATCTCTCCATAATTATTTTACATGTAGACAATGCCAAAATACATTTGAAACTGTTTATGGATGCTCAACACAAAAAGTACAATCAATGTCAATGTCTTTTTAAAGTTTATTCAGGTAATGATTCACAGGGTAATACTTATGGATCATTCTGAAAGAGACCTCTTTGACCTTCTTAACAAGCAAGTATTGGTGTGGTAATAACCAGACTTTTTTTTCCAACAGATATTAGTGACCAATGTATTCCAGTAATTTGTGACTTGAGGAATGGATACAATATCCCTTTGAAATAAAGCACCTGTTGTTCTGAGGTAGCAAGAAGAAACATATTTTCCCTATTGTAGAGTCAACTGGATTAAGCGAGGGCAGGTCAAGAAGGTGAGGTCTGGCTACACCTCTAAATAACATGAGAGTTCCAGATGGAATAGCATCAGACTATGGCGAACTCTCTAGGTGTGACAGTGATCTTGTAAAGATAAAAATTCCTCATAATCGAGTAACAATCCTTCTGCATTAAAAGGTTGACTCACCAGTAGGATATGATTATTGAACCAGTTCTTAAAAAATAAAGACTTGTTTCTATATAAAATGTCCTTATTGTTCCAAATAAAATACCTATGCGGGGGAAAGTTATGTTTATATATTAACGACCACGCTAAGAATACTTGTCTGTGAAAAGCAGATAATTTTGCAGGAATCTTATCAACGTTATAGTTACAAAGTAACATACAATTGAGGCCACCAAAACGGGAGAAGATATAACGAGGGATGAACTTCCAAATTGAAGTAGGATTCTTTAAAAAATGTTTAGCCCAATTTATCTTAAAAGTATTATTCAAAGTAGGAAAATCTAAAAAAAAAAGTTTTTTAAATGGAGTCCACCATATTCATATGAGTTCATAACGACAGATTTCCTAATATAATGTGTACGATTTTTCCAGATGAAGTTGAAAAGCACCTGGTCAACCACTACCTATTTTGTTGTCAAGATATAGGGACTGGGCTGCATAAGTAAGTCTGGAGATGCCTTCAGCTTTAGAAAGCAATACTCGACCTTTCAAGGATAAATCCCTCTGCAACCAATGGTTCAACTTCTTTTTGTTTTTTTTCAATAATAGGTATAAAAATTTAAAGAGCATCTTTCCTGTTGATCCTTAGATAAAGTAATCCCAAGGTAGGATGTCTATGGTAACAACATTACTGGGCGTCTGTTGCTGAAGACAGTTGCAGTTTACTTTACGCCTGCTACGTTAGGTTAGTTGCAAACATGCTCAGGAAATAATATGTGGTCTCTGATTGGTTTTTTTCACAGCCAATCACCTAAAGTTAACGCCCCATTTCCTCAATACCATCCTATTGCACCATTGATGTGAAGGGGAAAATATCGTTTTTTTCTAGCCGGCGCCCACACTATAAAGGCCCTAGTCTGTCAGCGCTACAACCGAGGAAGTTTATACCTTTCTTCCAGGCTGGTGGAGCCTGAGCAAGTACTGGAATTGTCATTTTCCAACGCACCATCAAGAAAACATTTGCTCAGGTCCGTATTTTGGTTTTAGACAGACTGTTTGTTTCACCTTTTTGCTAAATGGATGCTAGACAAGCGTTTACAGGAAGTGCTATATGATGCTTTGCTGGTTAGTTACATTGCAGGAACAAAGTGCTTTCGATAGCGTAGGCCACCTTGCTTCGTTTTAGTGCTGACCAGAGCCATATCTAAATAGGTATCTAGTGCAGACGTTATATTCTGTATCTTTAGCAGCCTACGCCATAGCCTACTCTGGGATGCGGTAGTCAGGTTAAAGCTATTTATGAAGTGTCTCTTCATTCTGTTCATTCCGCCGTTAACTAGACGACATGGGCTATCTCCTGTTCGACCAGCTGAAATTACCCTGCGCCGTGCATTTAAGTGCGTTCTCGGTAGGCGGATGCCTGCCTGTTTTAATCGTCTGTTTTCTGACCAAAGGCCTTTTGTTTTAGCTCTAGGACGCAATTTGCCAAGACACTGATATATCTGGATTAATGCCGCAAATGTGTTTGGAAAATCCTCTCGGAACCTCTACGAGCCAGAATGTCGAATAAAATGTAATAACTCTTTACCGGTTGGTCCTTTTGCATGGAGTAATGTGAGACTGTATCCACAGGAAAGTAAAATTGGGCTACATCAACTTTACAAAGCGCTGGTAGTGCGTTCAGACTTAACACCTAAAGCCTGTGCAGTACTGAAGCACACGCTCTGCAAGTATGCATTCTTCTCGTGCATATATTCCATCTTGTGCGTATTCTTCGGGTGATAAATCTGTACGCACTACGGTTAACGGTGCTTTGAGAAGTCGACGTAATTCTACTTTCCTGTGGCCATCGTCACATTCCTACCCTTCAAAAGGACCGACAACCGGTAAAGTAAAAATATTTATATTTGGCCTTAGTGAGAACTTTACTGATCAAAAAACTTATTTCTGCAATTTAACGTCGGGTTTTCATGCTAGGGTGCAACTTTCTTTCTACCTTTTTCTCATGGTTTCTATTCCCATAGTGGCATTTGGCTCCTCAGTCGGCCTTAACATCAAGAAACACTGCCTTACTCCACCTGTTAACTGCGAACCCAAGTCTACCCTAAACCTCTGCAATGATGCAAATTAGCAGTGACCCAGCCAGCAACAAGAACTCCCTCATCAATGTGATGCACCGCTTCATTGCTGCAACCAACAACATGGATGAAACTATCATGGTGCCCAGCCTGTTGAGGGATGTGCCCCTGGAGGAACAGGAGAGCCAGCAGGTTGAGGTGGTGGAGAACAACAATGAGCTGTCCTACCCTAACAAGCAGAGGGACATGTATGAGCACTACCTCCTCCTCAAGTCCATAAAGAATGACATGGAGTGGGGCCTGCTGAAGAGGGAGATGAGCGGCGGGGCCAGCTTCCTGGAAATGGCAGTCAAGCAAGAGGAGCAGCAATCGATAACCAGGGGGCTCCCTGTCGACGAGAGCTCAGATCTGGAGGGCCAGTTCCACTACCACCTCAGGGGACTGTTTGGCGTCCTGTCAAAACTCACAGTGCAAGCAGACCACCTCACCAACCGCTACAAGAGGGAAATCGGAGGTGCTAACTTCATGAGATAGGGTCCCATCTGCCTGAACCTGGTCTGCGTGACTCAAACCGTGGTGTCATGGAAGACCTCTTGCCCCTAGTGCAACAGGGTGGTGGACTGACCAGCGCAACTACCTTATGATTTCTTTGACTCCTGTCTTGAGTAGTAACAATCCACCCCCACTCTGTCACTTGCTTCCCAAGCCTCCACTAATCATAAATGTATACCAATCTGACACTTGCATATGTTCCTGACTGTAAGGTCATATCTGATTCTGTAAACAGTTGATTGTAAGTTCATCAGGTTGACATTTTACGATTATTGGCTGTTAGAGTTTTCTGATTGTATTTGGAGTCTAGTTGACACATGGCTCTGGTAGATGTACAAACTTCCCATAGTCTTCATTTCAAATCCAAACATTAATTTGTGGATTCACATGTATGTCAGTGGAATTGGATGTCTTTAACTGTCTCGCAAGGTTTGACTAGGAGTATTTGGAATGCTGGTTGTTCTGTCCCTCCTTAAAATGTAAAGGACACTTGTTTAAGCGCCTTTATTTAAAATATAAAGTTTATTCATCTTATTGCTCATGATGAAATGTGGCGTGCCTTGAATTTTTATAACTCAAAGTCCTGCTCAGATGCCCCCTACTGTTTGGTACACTTTGTTTGAATGGCAACCTACTTTTCTTTGTCAGACTTCTGTAACACCACTTAATTGTTATGTATTGTCCTTGGATATTTCAATTTTTATATTGGGCAGCAATGCAGTACAACTATAAAATAATAAACTTCACCTGTTCAAATTTGTGTCGCAATGGCTTTAAACCTCAGTGTATTAATTAATTGCCAAGGGTCTGTGTATACCATTTTCATATTAGCCAAGATTTATATTATCTCTATGGGTTTTAATGCGTGATCTCACTTGAACTTTCTGTTGCATAGTCCTGGTAGGAATGTGAGGGTGACGTGCTCCAACATGAGCACTGATTTGTCAGCGCAGTACAATTAATTGCATGATGCACTTTAAATCCACTACAGGCTCCTTGTGGGTGTAAAGTAGGATTGGGCAAGTCTTGGAATTGACTTAACAGTATGAAAGTGGTAAGAGCCCTGGCACTTGCCCTAGAAAATACCTTTGGATTAAAAAAGAAAATACAACTTGACAGTTGGCATAGTGTCACTCTTTTAGTAATATTTAGCTGGGCAAAATTTACAATTTCTTGCTTTGTGTTTGTAGTTTAATCCCTTAGTGATTTCTGATGCAACATTTCTGCTGAAGTGGACCAGGTTAAGGACATTGAGCTTTATAATGGATTTAGTGCTTTTGTATGCCATTGAGTCAAAAGTACGACTGCTTTAATGAGTTCATGAACTTTGGTATACACTAAAAGACCGACAGTATGTAGACACCTGCTTGTTGAACATCATTCCAAAATGGGCATTAATAGAGTTTTGCTGTAACAGCTGCCACTTCTGGGAAGGCTTTCCACTAGATGTAGGAACATTTCTACAGGGAGTTGCTTCCATTTAGCCACAAGCGCAGTAGTGAGGTCGGCACTGATGTTGGGCGATTAGACCTAGCTTGAAATCAGCTTTCCAAATGTGTTTGATGGGGTTGAGGTCATGGCTCTGCATGCCAGTCAAGTTCTTCCACACCGATCTCAAACCTTTTCTGTATGGCCCTCGCTTTGTGCACAGGGCTGTGTCATGCTGAAACGGAAGGACCTTCCCCAAACTGTTGCCACAAAGTTGGAAGCACATTGTCTAGAATGTCATTGCAGTGTTAAGATTTCCCTTCACTGGAACTAAAGGGCCTATCCCGAACCATTAATCCTCCACCAAACCGTTGCTCCTAGATGTTTCCACTTCTTAGTAACAGCACTTACAGTTGACTAGGTAAGAAATTGGATTGTTGGGATCCTTCGACGGTGCCACGTTGAAGATAACTGACCTCTTCAGTAAGGCCAGTCTACTGCCAATGTTTGTCTATGGAGATTGGATGGCTGTGTGCTCGATTGTATACACCTATCAGCAACAGGTGTGGCTGAAAAAGCAGAATCCACTAATTTGACAGGGTGTTCACACACTTTTAAAAAATATATGGTGTATGTTTTTCTTGTTCCACAGTTAAATTAATAGCTGTAGGCTACCTCATAAGCCACTATTCAGCAATTGTTCAACCTGCACATCACATTGTGGGCATCTAGGTTGATTGAGCAGAGAGATCTGAATAATAAGTAGCTTGCAGCTATAAAGAAATAAATTAGCATGGAATTTACCATAAATCCACAATAACCTTTTTGACTCTGTTTTATCATTCAGGACACCATTCTCAAAGCTCTAAATCAATAGCAATTACTTTCAGAATTTTCTTAAGAAAATATGGGTCAGTAAAGTAATTAACACTAAGCCACACTAAGCCATTAATTGCAATTATTTATAAAATCAACAGATAAGATCTGAATCTATGCATGACATGCATATCAAACACAAATTATAGCGTCCTCAAATGGCCATCTCCCATTCCCACCAGTCATCACTCTCTCAACCCCTCCCCTTAGCAACAGCTCCACCAACAGCAGCCAATAGGCTAACAAAGCTTTTTTTTCTCTTTCAAAGGCACAGCAGGGATTAAAACATGGCAGAGTGGAGGACTGAGAGGGACAGGAGGGGTGAAAGAGCACTGCTCCAAGGGCAGCTCTGACCCAACACCAAGCACTTGGGGATGCCTACGAGAGCACAGTTGTGTAAGGCTGGGTCCCTGAGTCGTCTTTGTAGATGCTCTCAATGTAAGCCGAGAAATATCCAAACAACAAAATCGCTGTAGCAAAATTGGTCAATCTTTCAGCCCACTCAAGTGAACTGGGTTAACCACTAATTGTGGGACAGCTGGTCAGACTCTTGATATGAATGGAAATTGGATTTCTACACATTACGCCCCACAACTGTTGGCTATCAGAGAGGATATGTTGTCTGTGGGCGGGAGACACAGTTTAGCACCATTTATTTATGTAATCAATGGACTGATCACTCATGTAGAGATTATTTTGACCTTTATCTGTGGTGCGTGACTGGATTAATCCATTGACCTTTATCTGTGGAGCGTGACTGGATTAATCCATTGACCTTTATCTGTGGAGCTTGACTGGATTAATCCATTGACCTTTATCTGTGGAGCGTGACTGGATTAATCCATTGACCTTTATCTGTGGCGCGTGACTGGATTAATCCATTGATCTAAACAAAATGGGGTTAGTTTCTTATTGAGTCAATTCAGGAAGAGAACTGAAATTCAATGAATGAATTGAAAATTACTTTTATTAATTGAAAATGATTTTTAATAGCATAAATATGTGAATACCTTTTCCTAAATGGAATGAGGCCCATATAGTCACGTTGTTACGCACTGATCGTTTGGACCACCTACAATGACTTGCGAAAGTATTCACCCCCTTGGCATTTTCCCTATTTTGTTGCCTTCAAACCTGGAATTATAATGGATTTTTGGTGGGTTTGTATCATTTGATTTACACAACATCCTTAGCACTTTGAAGATGCAAAATAATCTTCATTGTGAAACAGACAAGAAACAAAACTGAAAACTTGAGCGTGCAGAACTATTCACCCCCCCCCCCCCCCAAAGTCAATACTTTGTAGAGGCACCTTTTAATATCTTGTGGTATGTCTCTATAAACTTGGCACATCTAGCCACTGGGATTTTTGCCCATTCTTCCAGAGAAAACTGCTCCAGCTCCTTCAAGTTGGATGGGATCCGCTGGTGTACAGCAATCTTTAAGTCATACCACAGATTCTCAATTGGATTGAGGTCTGGGCATTGACTAGGCCGTTCCAAGACATTTAAATGTTTCCCCTTAAACCACTCAAGGGTTGCTTTTGCAGTATGCTTAGGGTCATTGTCCTGCTGGAAGGTGAACCTACATCCCAGTCTCAAATCTCTGGAAGACTGGAAGAGGTTTCCCTCAAGAATTTCCCTGTATTTAACACCATCCATCATTCCTTCAATTATGACCAGTTTCCCAGTCCCTGCTGATGAAAAACACCCCCACAGCATGATGCTGCTACTACCATGCTTCACTGTGGGGATGGTATTCTCGGGGTGATGAGTTTGCCCAGACATAGCGTTTTCCTTGATGGCCAAAAAGCTCAATTTTAGTCTCGTCTGACCAGAGTACCTTCTTCCATATGTTTGGGGATTCTCCCACATGCCTTTTGATGAACACCAAATGTGTTTGCTTATTTTGTTCTTAAAGCAGTGGCTTTTTTCTGGCCACTCTTCCGTAAAGCCCAGCTCTGTGGAGTGTACGGCTTAAAGTGGTCCTATGGATAGATACTCCAATCTCCGCTGTGGAGCTTTGCAGCTCCTTCAGGGTTATCTTTGGTCTCTTGTTGCCTCTCTGATTAATGCCCTCCTTGCCTGGTCTGTGCGTTTTGGTGGGAGGCCCTTTCTTGGCAGGTTTGTTGTGGTGCCACATTCTTTCCATTCTTTAATAAGGGATTTAATGGCGCTCAGTGGCATGTTCAAAGTTTCTGATATTTTTTATAACCCAACCCTGATCTGTACTTCTCCACAACTTTGTCCTTGACCTGTTTGGAGAGCTCCTTGGTCTTCATGGTGCCGCTTGCTTAGCGGTGTTGCAGACTCTGGCCTTTCAGAACAGGTGTATATATACTGAGATCATGTGACACTTAGATTGCACACAGGTGGACTTTTATTTAACAAATGATGTGACTTTTGAGGGTAGTTGGTTGCACCAGATGGTATTTCGGGGCTTCATAGCAAAGGGGGTGAATATATATGCACGCACCACTTTTTTTTTTTTTCATTTCACTTCACCAATTTGGACTATTTTGTGTATGACCATTACATGAAATCCAAATAAAAATCTATTTAAATTACAGGTTGTAATGCAACAAAATAGGAAAAACGCCAAGGGGGTGAATTCTTTTGCAAGACACTGTAAATGTCTTCATAAACTATACAGTGAAGGGGTGCAATCACACTCATTACCTCTGAGATTTGTGTAGGCTTCCCATGGACTGGTTATGATACATTTCACCATGGTCTGTCAGCAATTTGCGGTAAACGATTATGAACCGAGAGTAGAGTTTAAAAAAAATCTGCAATATTTCTATATTTGGCCAGTGAGTGTCCAACAAATGCAGTGACTGTTGAATCCAGTGACTGTCCAAATCGAACCAGGAGATTCATCATGATAGTGTCAGCTACGAGTTAGGTATTTTTAGTAACAAAGCCATCTATCTATAAGTAACCCCACGAAAATTGGCTAGATGTCCTTGATACTCTACCCTTGATACTGGTGTCGAGGTTATGGAGATGAGTGATTCTCAAACTCTTTCTCTCTCTGTAAAGGGGAATGGACACAGTGCAATATGACCAAGGGGGAATTGGATGGGGGTGCGACTTCGGCGGACACGTGATAGTGTCAGAGTGTCTGTGTTGCAAGACCCCCCTGAATCTCTATGACTGATGAATCTGCTGCCCATGCCGTGGGCCAGCGTGCGACGGCGTGATCACTGAGACGAGACTTGGCAGGGAGCGGTTCAGTTGACTGGCCCATCTCAGCCAGCTGCCCCGGCTGTGCCTCCTTTGCCCTTCTGGCAGTCGCTGACGACGGTTGCTCAACTGTTTCAGCTGGCACGGGCTAGACATTTAAAAGCAAGGTAGCACTTATTTCTTAATGCCAGAAATGCATATACAGTGCCTTTGGAAAGTGTTCAGACCCCTTGACTTTTTCCACATTTTGTTATGTTACAGTATTAAATCCCCCTCATCAATCTACACACAATACCCCATAATGACAAAGCAAGAACAGATTTTTAGAAATGTTCGATCATTTTATAAATAAAATGTAAAAAAAAAATGAAATATTATATTTACATAAGTATTCGGACCCTTTACTCAGTACTTTGTTGAAGCACCTTTGGCAGAGACTACATCCTCGAGTCTACTTGGGTATGACGCTACAAGCTTTGTACACCTGTATTTGGGGAGTTTCTCCCATTATTTTCTGTAGATCCTCTCAAGCTCTGTCAGGTTGGATGGGGAGCGTTGCTGCACAGCTATTTTCAGGTCTCTCCAGAGATGTTCAATCAGGTTTAAGTCCGGGCTCTGGCTGGGCCACTCAAGGACATTCAGAGACTTGTCCCGAAGCCACACCTGCGTTGTCTTGGCTGTGTCCTTAGGGTCGTTGTCCTGTTGGAGGTGAACCATCGCCCCAGTCTGAGGTCCCGAGAGCTCTGGATCAGGTTTTCATCAAGGATCTCTCTGTACTTTGCTCCGTACATATTTTCCTCGATCCTGACTAGTCTCCCATTTCCTACCGCTGACAAACATCCCCACAGCATGATTCTGCTACCACCATGCTTCACCGTAGGAATGGTGCCAGGTTTCCTCCAGATGTGACGCTTGGTCTTTAGTTTGTCTGGAAGCAAGACGTCGGTGTCCCTGACGTGGCTGATTTTCTTTAGACCCTGCCACATATGTGTTGTGTCTGAGCCGTTGAATTGTGACTCCACTTTGTCTCTATACTGACATTTCGCTTGTTTGATTGCCTTGTGGAGGGAATAACAACACTGTTTGTATTCGGCCATATTCCCAGTCAACCTTCCATGGTTAAATGCGGTGGGTCGCGCTTTCAGTTTGGTGCGAATGCACCTACATGGTTTCTGGTTAGGGTAAGTTTTAATAGTCACGGTGGGTACAACATCTCCTTTGCACTTCCTTATAAATTCACTCACTGAACCAGCGTATAAATCAATATTATTCTCTAAGGCTACCTGGAACATGTCCCAGTCCGCGTGACCAAAACAATCTTGAAGTGTGGATTCTGATTGGTCAGACCAGCATTGAATAGTCCTTGTCACGGGAACATCCTGTTTGAGTTTCTGCCGATATGAAGGGAGGTGCAAAATGGAGTCGTGGTCAGATTTGTCGGGCGGGGGGAGGGCCTTGTATGCATCGCAGAAGTTAGAGTAGCAGTGGTCCAGGGTTTTGCCATTACCAGTGCTACAATCAATATGGGGATAGAATTTAGGTAGCCTTGTTCTCAAATGTGATTTGTTAAAATCCCCAGCTACAATAAATGCAGCCTCAGGATATATGGTTTTCAGTTTGCATAAAGTCCAGTGAAGTTCCTTGAGGGCAGTTGTGGTATCGGCTTGAGGGGGGGGATATACACGGCTGTGACAATAACCGCAGAGAATTAAATTGGGAGATAATATGGTCGGCATTTGACTGTGAGGAATTCTAGGTCATGTGAACAAAAGGACTAGAGTACCTGTATGTTGTTACAATTACACCATGAGTCGTTAATCGTGAAACAATTTCAGACAAAGGATCCGCTTCGGGAACGTCGTATTCCTGGTCGTAGTGCTGGTAAGTTGCTCTGATATCCAATAGTTCTCCCCGGCTGTATGTAATAACACTTAGGATTTTCTGGGCTAATAATGTAAGAAATAATAGATAAAAAAACTAAATACTACAAAGTTTCCTAAGGACTAGAAGTGGAGCGGACTTCTACTTCGGCGTCATCTTGTACCACCCCAATAGGTCCACAGACGATGCAATCACCATCACACTACACACTGCCCTATCGCACTTGGACAAGAGTAATACCTATGTAAGAATGCTGACTACAGCTCAGCATTCAACACCATAGTACCCTCCAAGCTCATCATTAAGCTTGAGGGCCTGGGTCTCAACCCCGCCCTGTGCAATTGGGTCCTGGACTTCCTGATTGGCCGCCCCCAGGTGGTGAAGGTAGGAAACAACATCTCCACTTCGCTGATCCTCAACACTGGGTCCCCACAAGGGTGCGTGCTCAACCGCCTCCTGTGCTCCCTTTTCACCCATGACTGCGTGGCCATGTACACCTCCAACTCAATCAGCAAGTTTGCAGACGACACAACAGTAGTAGGCTTGATTACCAACAATGACAAGACAGCCAATAGGGAGGAGGTGAGGGCACTCGGAGTGTGGTGTCAGGAAAACAACCTCTCACTCAACGTCAACAAAACAAAGGAGATGATCCTGGACTTCAGGAAACAGCAGAGGGATCACCTCCCTGTTCACATTGACGGGACAGCAGTGGAGAAGGTGGAAAGTTCCTCTGCGTACACATCACTGACAGACTGAAATGGTCCCCCCACACAGACAGTGTGGTGAAGAAAGGGCAAGAGCGCCTCTTCAACCTCAGGATGCTGAAGAAATTTGGCTTGTCACATAAAACGCTCACAAACTTTTACATATGCACAATTGAGAGCATCCTGTCCGGCTGCATCACCACCAGGTACGGCAACTGCCCCGCCCATAACCGCAGGGCTCTCCAGAGGGTGCTTCGGTCTGCACAACGCATCACCGGGGGCAAACTACCTGCCCTCCACGACACCTACAGCACCCGATGTCACAGGACAGCCAAAAAGATCATCAAGAACAACAACCACCCGAGCCACTGCCTGTTCACCCCGCTACCATCCAGAAATCGAGGTCAGTACAGGTGCATCAAAGCTGGGACCGAGAGACTGAAACATAGCTTCCATCTCAAGGACATTTATGATTTGATTTACACAACATCCCTACCATCCCTAACTATAAAAACATTCCCGACAAGATAGAACTGCCAAAGGGGGTGGAGTTGCAATCTTACCAAAGGGGGTGGAGTTTTGTCTTACTATCCAGGTCTGTAACCAAACAATTTGAGCTTCTACTTTTAAAAATCCACCTTTCCAGGTACAAGTCTCTCACCGTTGTCGCTTGCTATAGCCCCCAGCTGTGCCCTGGACACCATATTTGAATTGATTGCCCCCCATCTATCTTCAGAGCTCATGCTGCTAGGTGACCTTAAACTGGGACATGGTTAACACCCCAGCCATCCTACAATCTAAGCTTGATGCCCTCAATCTCACACAAATTATCAATGAACCTACCAGGTACAACCCCAAATCCCTAAACATGGGCACCCTCATAGATATCATCCTAACCAACTTGCCCTCCAAATACACCTCTGCTGTTTTCAACCAATATCTCAGAGATCACTGCCTCATTGCCTGCATCCGTAATGGGTCTGCAGTCAAACAACCACCCCTCATCACTGTCAAATGCTCCCTAAAACACTTCAGCGAGCAGGCCTTTCTAATCAACCTGGCCCGGGTATCCTGGAAGGACATTGACCTCATCCCGTCAGTAGAGGATGCCTGGTTATTCTTTAAAAGTGCCTTCCTCACCATCTTAAATATGGATGCCCCATTCAAAAAAATTGAATCAGGAACAGATATTGCCCTTGGTTCACTCCAGACCTGACTGCCCTTGACCAGCACAAAAACATCCTGTGGCGTACTGCATTAGCATCGAATAGCCCCCGTGATATGCAACTTTTCAGGGAAGTTAGGAACCAATATACACAGGCCGTTAGGAAAGCTAAGGCTATCTTTTTCAAACAGAAATTTACATCCTGTAGCACAAACTCAAAAAAGTTCTGGGACACTAAAGTCCATGGAGAATGAGAGCAGCTCCTCCCAGCTGCCCACTGCACTGAGGCTAGGAAACATTGTCACCACCGATTAAATCCACTGTAATTGAGCATTTCAATAAGCATTTTCTACGGCTGGCCATGCTTTCCACCTGGCTACCCCTACCCCAGTCAACTGCCCTGCACCCCCACAGCAATTCGCCCAAGCCTCCACCATTTCTCATTCACCCGAATCCAGATAGCTGATGTTCTGAAAGAGCTGCAAAATCTGGACCCCTACATATCAGCCGGGCTAGACAATCTGGACCCTCACTTTCTAAAATTATCTGCAGAAATTGTTGCAACCCCTATTACTAGCCTGTTCAACCTCTCTTTCGTATCGTTTGAGATTCCCAAAGATTGGAAAGCTGCCGCGATCACCCCCCTCTTCAAAGGGGGAGACACTCTAGACCCAAACTGCTACAGACCTATATCTATCATACCCTGCCTTTCTAAGGTCTTTGAAAGCCAAGTTAACAAACAGATTACCGACCATTACGAATCCCACCGTACCTTCTCTGCTATGAAATCTGGTTTCAGAGCTGGTCATGGGTGCACCTCGATCACGCTCAAGGTCCTAAACGATATCATAACCGCCATCACTGTGCAGCCATATTCATCGACCCTGTCAATCACCACAGACTCAACAGCCTTGGTTTCTCAAATGACTGCCTCACCAACTACTTCTCAGACAGAGTTCAGTGTGTCAAATCGGAGGGCCTTTTGTCCGGAAATTGAGCATTTCAATAAGCATTTTTCTACAGCTGGCCATGCTTTCCACCTGGCCATGCTTTCCACCTCAATGATGTCACTCTTGCTGCTGGTGATTCTCTGATCCACCTCTACGCAGACGACACCATTCTGTATACATATGGCCCTTCTTTGGACACTGTGTTAACTAACCTTCAGACGAGCTTAAATGCCATACAACTCTCCTTCCGTGGCCTCCAACTGCACTTAAATGCTAGTAAAACTAAATGCATGCTCTTCAACCGAATGCTGCACGCACCTGCCAGCATCACTACTCTGGACGGTTCTGACTTAGAATATGTGGACAACTACAAATACCTAGGTGTCTGGCTAGACTGTAAACTCTCCTTCCAGACTCACATTAAGCATCTCCAATCCAAAATTAAATCTAGAACCGGCTTCCTATTTCGCAACAAAGCATCCTTCACTCATGCTGCCAAACATACCCTTGTAAAACTGACCATCCTACCGATCCTCGACTTCAGCGATGTCATCTATAAAATAGCCTCCAACACTCTACTCAACAAACTGGATGTAGTCTATCACAGTGCCACCCGTTTTGTCACCAAAGCCCCATATACTACCCACCACTGCGACCTGTACACTCTCGTTGGCTGGCCCTCGCTTCATACTTGTCGCCAAACCCACTGGCTCCAGGTCATCTATAAGTCTCTGCTAGGTAAAGCCCCGTCTTATCTTAGCTCGCTGGTCACCAAAGCAGCACCCACCCGTAGCACGCACTCCAGAAGGTATATCTCACTGGTCACCCCCAAAGCCAATTTCTCCTTTGGCCGCCTTTCCTTCCAGTTCTCTGCTGTCAATGACAGGAACGAACTGCAAAAATCACTGAAGCTGGAGACTCATATCTCCCTCACTAGCTTTAAGCACCAGCTGTCAGAGCAGCTCACAGATCACTGCACTGGTACATAGCCCATCCAACTACCTCATCCCCATACTGTATTTATTTATTTATTTATCTTGCTCCTTTGCACCCCAGTATCTCTACTTGCACATTCATCTTCTGCACATCTATCACTCCAGTGCTTAATTGGTATATTGTAATTACTTCGCCACCATGGCCTATTTATTGCCTTACCTCCCTTATCTTACCTCATTTGCACACACTGTATATAGACTTTTTCTACTGTATTGTTGACTGTACGTTTGTTCCATGTGTAACTCTGTGTTGTTGTATGTGTCGAACTGCTTTGCTTTATCTTGGCAAGGTCGCGGTTGTAAATGAGATCTTGTTCTCAACTAGCCTACCTGGTTAAATAAATGTGGAATAAAATAAATAAACTTTGAAGATGCAAAATATTTTTATTGTGGAACAAACAAGAAAAAAGACAAGCAAACTGAACTTGAGCGTGCATAACTATTCCCCCCCCCCCAATGCAATACAGAAATTACAGCTGCAAGTCTCTTGGGGTGTGTCTCTATAAGCTTGGCACATCTAGCCACTGGGATTTTTGCCCATTCTTCAAGGCAAATCTTCTCTAACTCCTTCAAGTTGGATGGGTTCCGATGGTGTACAGCAATCTTTAAGTCATACCACAAATTCTCAATTGGATTCAGGTCTGGGCTTTGACTAGGCCATTCCAAGACATTTAAATGTTTCCCCTTAAACCACTCAAGTGTTGCTTTTGCAGTATGCTTAAGGGTCATTGTCCTGCTGGAAGGTGAACCTCCGTCCAAGTCTCAAATCTCTGGAAGACTGAAACAGGTTTCCCTCAAGAATTTTCCTGTATTTTGCGCCATCCATCATTCCTTCAATTATGACCAGTTTCCCAGTCCCTGCCGATGAAAAACATCCCCACAGCATGATGCTGCCACCACCATGCTTCACTGTGGGGATGTTGTTCTCGGGGTGATGAGAGTTATTGGGTTTGCTTCAGACATAGCATTTTCCTTGATGGCCAAAAAGCTAAATTCTAGTCTCATCTGACCAGAGTACTTTCTTCTATATGTTTGGGGATTCTCCCACATGCCGTTTGGCGAACACCAAATGTGTTTGCTTATTTTTTTTATTTTTTTAAGCAATGGCTTTTTTCTGGACACTCTTCCATAAAGCCCAGCTCTGTGGAGTGTATGGATTAAAGTGGTCCTATGGACAGATACTCCAATCTCCGCTGTGGAGCTTTGCAGCTCCTTCAGGGTTATCTTTGGTCTCTTGTTGCCTCTAATTAATGCACACCTTGCCTGGTCTGTGAGGTTTGGTGGGCGGCCCTTTCTTGGCAGGTTTGTTGTGGTGACATGTTCTTTACATTTTTTAGTAATGGATTTAATGGTGCTCCGTGGGATGTTCAAAGTTTCGGATATTTTTTTATAACCCAACCCTGATCTGTACTTCAACTTTGTCCCTGGCCTGTTTGGAGAGCTCCTTGGTTTTCATGGTGCCGCTTGCTTGGTGGTGCACCTTGCTTAGTGGTGTTGCAGACTCTGGGGCCTGTCAGAACAGGTAAATAAATACTGAGATCATGTGACCGATCATGTGACACTTAGATTGCACACAGGTGGACTTTATTTAACTAATTATGTGACTTCTGAAGGCAGGGTAGCCTAGTGGTTAGAGCGTTGGACTAGTAACCGAAAGGTTGCAAGTTCGAATCTCCGAGCTGACAAGGTACAAATCTGTCGTTCTGCCCCTGAACAGGCAGTTAACCCACTAGGCCGTCATTGAAAATAAGAATTTGTTCTTAACTGACTTGCCTAGTAAAATAAAGGTATATAAAAAAATAAAATAAAAAAATTGGTTGCACCAGATCTTATTTCAGGGCTTCGTAGCAAACGGGGTGAATACATATGCATGAATCACTTTTCCCTTTTTATTTTATTTTTGAAACAAGTAATTTTTTTCATTTAATTTCACCAATTTTGACTATTTTGTGTATATGTCCATTACATGAAATCCAAATAAAATCAATTTAAATTACAGGTTGTAATAGGAAAATAGGAAAAATGCCAAGGGGGATGAATTATTTTGCAAGGCACTCTATGGACTTAAAATAAGAAGACACCTGCACCATTCCAGATATAGAGTTGAAATGTATTCAGTTTTGAGTTTGCATCCCAATATTACACTTGATATACATCACAGAAGACTGAAAAAAAAAAAATTGGCATACAGTAGAAACACATGATCGTGTTTATTAATAATGAAATTATGAAAAATATTAACAATGTTCCACCCATGAGGCCCCTAGTTCATTTGACTGAAGGAAAGGGCTACACACTATTATTGCACACAGAGTCCATGAAAGTTATTATGTGACTTGTTAAGCAAACGTTTACTCCTAAACGTATTTAGGCTTGCCATAACAAAGGGATTGAATACTTATTGAATGAAGACATGATTTGATTTGAAAGCTTTTCATTTTTAATTAATAAAACAAAATGTCTAAACACATAATTCCACTTTGACATTATGGTTTATTGTGTGTAGAAGAGTGACAACAAAAATCTCAATGTAAGACATTTTAAATTCAGGCTGTAACACAACAAAATGTGGAAAAAGCCAAGGGGTGTGAATACTTTCTGAAGGCACTGTATATATCTGTTGGGGTCCATTATCTTCTTCCTGGACTTTAACCACACGGCCACACAGACAGGTCTCTCAGATAACTATCTTTACGAGGTAGAATAGATGAATGCATGGCCAAATCAAATGGATGACCTGACCTGGATTGGTTTTGAAGGTCAGATTTTACACCTAGAGGCCGTTACTGAGTTGCAAAGCAGTCATGTCTTTCTTTAACTGATTGGCATGGCCACCACACCTCTGGCCTGTTTCTGGTTTTATCAGCTGCTTGCTCAGGTAGGTCCCCGCCTTGCTATGGCAACAGTGCTGCTCCAAGAGTACACACCTGCATACTGAAAGTGTTTGCTTGAAACGTACAGGCACGTCTTAATGGAACTTTGAAGTTCACATGAAGCAAAGAAACAAATCAGGTCTTTGGAGTACATTGGTCAACCAGCAAGTAAACAGGTCATTCTACTTGTAAGTCACGTTTAGTGTTCCTGTGTACTGTAATGTATACAGGCAGACTGTCTACTCTTAGTGTTGCTGGTTATAGAGTCAGTGACACAACAGCCCTGGCTTAGCCTTACAATACTCTGTCTTGTACTGCACAGTCTTATGAGAACCAGCATGCTCTATCAAGTCATTACTAACATTCCTGGCAATGGGAACATCTTGTAAAGGAACATTTGTTACATTAGTCCATTGTTGACATCGTCCCAAATGTAAATGTCAAAATGCATAATACTGGGATGATTTCTGTATTTTGAAAGTTGCATATCTTGATTGCTGACAAGCAAAACATTTTGGGACTATGTCAACAATGGACTAATGAAACAAATACCAAAATAAAGTTTTTGAGTGGACTTTTCCTTTAAATGGTGAATAGAGGAACAAGTTAGCATAAAATATAGCCAGGAAAATTGCAGGGCGTTTCCGTCCCTTACAAGAGTGGATAGTTTTTCAGAAAGTCCATTCTACAAGTTATTCATCTGGATGATATCTTTATCCATAAAAAAGAGCCTGTTGTTGAGCAATGCACAAATGGAGAACAATAACCATAAAATTACTTTTTCCTGTTAATGCATTTCAAGCCTTTATGCTCGAAATTGACTGGTAATTGTATCGACTATCAGCTTATGTTCATCAATTTAGTTAACTATGCATGTTGGTTGGTGATACAAAATAAATTCTGTATAATAATGTTAACTCATGAATTGCTCAGAGATCTCATCTACTGTTATGCATTCCTCAGTGATCAATATTTTTGTGTGGCATGTTTCTTTTTTAAAGCAACCCAGCTAAGGTGTGCTTCCTGATTTGATTTATTTCATTCATGCTTGCTGTCGACAAGACTGAGTTAGATTTAGACAAAACACAAGATACTACATTCAAATACTTCCTTCAGCAAGTCAAGCAGCAGAAAACTGTCTCCTTCATCAGTAAAAAGGTGGAGAAGGCCGTATTTGCTAATTTGACTCAGATTGGTTCTAAATCTTTTGTTCTGGCAGCTTGGGAGGCAGCTGTGGAGTCGGGAACACTATGTTCTCCATTTGGGCAGATGCTTTCACACTGAGCTCCTTCAGCGCCCAGACATGCCCTCAAATCCCCTCCCTACTCTCCCTCTGCCTTGATAGGAGCTGGGTTGGGCTGTTGTTTTATTTATTTTAGCAAAAAAACTGTGTTGGTTAAGGGCTTGTAAGTAAGCATTTCACGGGAAGGTCTACACCTGTTGTATTTGATTTGAGTAGGTGAGTAGGAGCTTGGCCTCTCCCCTGGCTTGGACAGACTGAGCATGATCAGTATGCCTGCTCCGTGCAGAATGTATCAGCGTGGAGTGTTGGAGATTATATAACAGACGAGTGGGCGTGGAGCCCAGCTGGCTATGCTAGCGGCCAGTGTCTTGACACAGAGTGTCTCTCACAACACACTCGGAGCCCACTCAGCCCTGCGCACACTGGCGGCCCACTCAGCCCTGCACACACACTGACGGCTCACTCAGCCCTGCGCACACACTGACGGCTCACTCAGCCCTGTACACACACTGACGACCCACTCGGCCCTGCACACACACTGACGGCCCACTCGGCCCTGCACACACACTGACGGCCCACTCAGCCCTGCTCACACTGACGGCCCACTCAGCCCTGCTCACACTGACGGCCCACTCAGCCCTGCTCACACTGATGGCCCACTCAGCCCTGCACACACACTGACGGCTCACTCAGCCCTGCACACACACTGACGGCTCACTCAGCCCTGCACACACACTGACGGCTGACTCAGCCCTGCTCACACTGACGGCCCACTCAGCCCTGCTCACACTGACGGCTCACTCAACCCTGCACACACACTGACGGCTCACTCAGCCCTGCACACACACTGATGGCTCACTCAGCCCTGCACACACACTGACGGCTCACTCAGCCCTGCTCACACACTGACGGCTCACTCAGCCCTGCTCACACTGACGGCCCACTCAGCCCTGCTCACACTGACGGCCCACTCAGCCCTGCACACACTGACGGCCCACTCAGCCCTGCGCACACTGACGGCCCACTCAGCACTGCGCACACTGACGGCCCACTCAGCCCTGCGCACACTGACGGCCCACTCAGCACTGCGCACAATGACGGCCCACTCAGCCCTGCGCACACTGACAGCCCACTCAGCCCTGCGCACACTGACGGCCCACTCAACCCTACTGCTCTATCAGCTTCATCTAATTAGATCATTAAAATATCCATGTTCTCACTGGTATTGTGTACCTATGTTCATCCTATGTAAATTCTGTGCTGCATGTGAGGTAAATATACCAGACTACAGTAGATACACATGGAATGTATTCTGTTGTTTAAACTCAGTATTTATTGGAATTTCCCAGGGTTATCTTTGCCCATCACATATATCATTAGCACAAATGTCTTTGTTTTCTACTAGGAATGTCACGATCGTCGTAAGGAACGGACCAAAATGCAGCGTGCTATGTGTTCATGATGAAGTTTTTAATTAAAGAAAGCACTGAACACTGAATACAAACTATACAAAACAATAAACGAATGTGAAGCTATAATGAGAACTCTGCTGACACAAGCAACTAACATAGACAATCACCCACAAACAAACAGTGAATCCCAGGCTACCTAAGTATGATTCTCAATCAGAGACAACTAATGACACGTGCCTCTGATTGAGAACCATACTAGGCCGAAACATAGAAATCCCAAAATCATAGAAAAACAAACATAGACTGCCCACCCCAACTCACGCCCTGACCATACTAAATAATGATAAAAAACAAAGGAAATAAAGGTCAGAACGTGACAAGGAATCAGCTTACAGTACTTGTCAGGTAAGTGTTAAGGATCAGTTTCTCTGGCCTCTCAACCCCCATGTAGAGGAGGCTTGTTCTCAGTGACAGAACCCGGGGGATGCACAGACAGATTCATTGGCTGAGTTCTCCACAGGTCAGTGCTTGCATCCATCCCTGGCGAAGCAAATTTCATTTAATCTGATCTGCAAAACAAGGACAACACAATAGCAACGTGTGTGCTCTGTGCAAATCAGTGACTCCACCATGAACTCTCCAAGACCTGAATTCTCACTGCAGCCTCACATTTCCCCTTGTAAAATAATCCAAATAGGTCATCAAGGGAAGAGTTGTATTCTAGTCCTTATAGGAAACACAATCAAGTCATTTTAAAGATTTAAACCACCATGAATAGACTAGCTATTAGAGAATAGAATGCTATAAGTAGCAGGTGAGATTTTAAACAAATGCGGGCATTTGCTCTGTCAATACGTGAATGAAATACAGTTCTAAAGTTCAACAGTGTATCTGTGATCCATGACCTGCTGGTGGTGTGTTGTAAAAATGTCTAGACTATAGACAGCCGACTGTGCACGTGGCAATTGACTATCTGAATGCAATAGTCTGTCCAAGGCCGGTCAATTACAGTATGAAATCTGATGTGGAAATATATGTGACAGGCCGTTACTCTCCCTCCTGAGTCTCCTGATATATTTAGCCCTCCGGAGCTTAGAGTATGTGTCTGTTAAGTCAAAGATACTGTTGCAGCAGATTAACTAGCTAGCATTGGAGGTCAGAGTATTAATACCTGCAATGATGAGCAACAGTGTCACCTGTGCATTGCTCAGCATAACTGTGTAGTACAGATGTAGGATCTTAATTTGATGACTCTTTTGTTGCAGAGAATTTCCCTGCAAAACAGGAAATGCAAACTTGTAGCGTATTTGAGGTTTAAAAAGGCTTCTAAAGACTTTGCCCTAACTAAAAATGTACCAACCCTTACAAAAAAAGTCCAGTAATTAAAATCCACATAATAATTACAAATTCCAGTTGCTGTAGGATTATTTCTCTGCTGTAGCAAACTGGCTCAAATTCAAGATCCTATATCTGTAGTGGATGCTCTGTAATATTAAATATTTCTGAAACAATGAGGGTGATGGAGAAGATGCTTTTTATGCTTCCATATGGCCTATACCTGTATGGAAGTTCAAAACAACCCCTTCATACAAACTCTTAGATGAAATGGTAAAAGATTAAAGTGATGTTACAGAGGTTTTGTATCATTTTTGCCAGGGGCTTTGAAAGTAGCCCTCACAAGACAAAACAGGTCCCTGAAATTGTTCACAATTGTGTACAACGTCATATGATATGTTACATCCTGCAAAATGGTTATGTAACAAATTTGTAAGTGCTTAATGAGATAGTTCACCAAAATTACAAAATGACACCTTGGCTTCCTGATTTCTAATGCAATTGCGTATTGCTGTCTTATTCTTATGTATTACATGATGAATTATTCCAATTAAAAATATACTTAAAGAGATTGAACAGGATCTTAAATGGGTAGTTCACCTAAATTGCAAAATGACATATGATTACCTTTGAAGCAGTCTATCTATGTGCAAGGTATGACAGCAATCCATGCTTTGGTTTTATTTCCTTGCCACTGTTTCCAAATGCTAATGTTTGATCAATTGTGGCACAAATCCCATTCAAATTATGGGACATTTCTTGCGCATCCTGTCTAAATCATCCGAAAGTATATAAAGTTGTTTGTGAAACTAAACCTAAGCATGGATTGCTGTCATACGTTGTCCATAGACTGCTTACAAGGTAATAATATGTCATTTTGCAATTTAGGTGAACTACCCATTTAAGATCCTGTTAAATCTCTTTAAGTATATTTTTAATTTGAATAATTCATCATGTAATGCATAAGAATAAGACAGCAATACGCAATTGCATAAGAAATCATGTGTCAAGGAATCATTTTGACGATAAATAGAACTTTCACTCATGTTCTCGTTTGCTAGATTTTAACTTTCACTCATGTTCTCGTTTGCTAGTTTTTAACTTTCACTCATGTTCTCGTTTGCTAGTTTTTAACTTTCACTCATGTTCTCGTTTGCTAGTTTTTAACTTTCACATTCATGTTCTCGTTTGCTAGTTTTTAACTTTCACTCATGTTCTCGTTTGCTAGTTTTTAACTTTCACATTCATGTTCTCGTTTGCTAGTTTTTAACTTTCACTCATGTTCTCAATTGCAGACTGGTGGAGTAAAATGAATGTCTGAAAACCAAAGAGAACTGTACAGTATCTTAATTAAAGTGTCTGCTCTGGCATATTTAAGATTCTGGGCAACATGGAGTGGTTCTCAGCAGAGTGATATAGTAAGTCGTTTTGAATAGGAAACGGGTGAAAAGGGAGTATCTAGGCTGAGTTCTGGAGACAAGCCAAGTGAACGGGACTTCCCCTTTGTGGCTTTTAAAGAAGACTGTTGCATAACCCAATGCTTGGTGAAAAAACTAAAGACAACCTCCTTGAACCTTGAGAAAGGAGGCGAAAGGGAGGGGTGGTTTGGGTAGAGGGACATTTGGGGAAAAAATATTTTCTTCTAGTGTGAAAAACCATGCAAATGTTTCTGAAGGAATGGACAACAGGGCGCAGTTGCAGAGAAAGACTCCTAACATTATAATATTGTTCGCAGAGGTAACTAGAGTGATTGTGTATGTTTTAAATGTAGTTAATACATAACTAATTTGTTGATCGCCACAACAATTGGAAAAAGAACATGGGACCAGAGCCCTAACTTTCCTACCAGCAATGACTTTGCTGATAACTTCTTTATTGAGGAAAAATATACTTACTGTGATGTGTGGTTGTCTCACCTTGCTATTTTAAGATGAATGCTCCAACTGTAAGTCGCTCTGGATGAGAATGTCTGCTAAGTGACTAAACTGTCAAATTTAATGTAAGGTGTTATTTTGATGAATTTGTGATATTGTCAACTTTTTTCTTAGTTGGAATCTCAGTTTAATTCTGAGTTTGAATAAAAGTAGAAATTAAACAATTGCATTGATGTAACAGTCCTTTGTCTGCCTCCCCCTAAAGCTTGACTAATGTATCCCATCATCTTCTGTAGAAAAGCTATTTATTCTGCATGTCCTTTTGGGTCAACAAGGTCCGCATACAGGAACAATGCAGAAACACTGTGCCCTCTGCACTTTCAGCTCTTCCTCTTTACCATGTTGCTCAGTCAGTTGGTCTTTGAGAGACTTGCCCTTTTTTTAAACCAATCAAAATCCACAGCCTTAAAACAGCTGGCCAATGAATGCAGCAGCATCCCAGGGGCTCGGTGAATGGGTGGTTCTCAAATCTGAATTCATGTATGTGTATGTCATGAGGCTCAATTTACAGGACTATAAGCAGCCGAGCCTTCCAACCTTGTCAAAACATTCAAATGGATGTGTTTTTTGACATCCAAATGACATATTTTTGTAAATATTTACAGTATGATTGTACAGAAAACCCCTTCAAAGAGGTTTTGAGCAGCTAAAACAAATATCACACATCATCATATCATTGCATGTGCACCAAGAAGCCTAGACTAGGGTTCACTCTTAATATCTGTAAGGAACTTACTTTCTAGAAGGAATTGACTGATTCTGGCTCTGCCAGACTGTGAGTGCCTAAAAATGCTGAACTGTAGTAACCTTGGGGGTTGCAAAGAGTAGGTAATGTACAATGGGGCCCACAAGGGCTCGCTCTTTTGGTATGTCCGTGTGTCATGTTTCAGCCATGCTGGTTGCTAAATCTGTGTGTTGAACATGTACATGCATGATATGTAGGCCTAGGCTTTCAATTCTGTTCCATATTATTGTGATTGGTGTGTCTTGTAATTTATTTTATATCTTGTAAAGATTATTTTATGTCTTCATGAAATATGCTATCGTGGCTTAATTGTAAGTCAATATTTTCTGTATTACATACTTGGAAACCTAAAAGGGATGACATCCAGGAGGCTGACAGGCGTCTGGAAAAGCACGCTTGGAGACTGTGAGATGAACACGTGACATGCCATGAAGCTGTTAACGGGCAGCTTTAGCCTTAACCTGCTACTAGAAAGCTTCCAAGCAAACGATGCAAACATGATATATATATAACTATTTACTTTCTGAAAAAAGTAAGACAGATCAGGTGAAGGCACACATTCAATTTATAGAAACACTGTCTCATTTGGCTATCCTATACTTATATTTCGGAGATCCCCCATTCTGCTCCACCAGGGTTCTAACCAAATAATGTAAGAGCGCTGCGCTGACTTGTGGACTGGCTGCGCAACTGCGTCACTTTATTTATATTAATAAAAGGCTATTTTTTTGCACAGTGTATTCAGCAGCACCACCTTGTTAAAAAAATACACTAATGACAGTTAAATTCAGCCTATGGGACAGCCCCAGTCCGATCATTCTATACTGAACAAAAATATAAATGCAACATGCAATAATTTAAACAATTCTACTGAGTTACAGTTCATATAAGGAAATCAGTCAATTGAAATAAATTCATTAGGCCTTAATCTATTGCCCTAAATGGGCAAGTGCACAGCCATGGTTGGGGCTGGGAGGGCATAGGCCCACCCACTTGGGAGTCAGGCCCAGCCAATCAAATTGAGTCTTTCCCTACAAAAGGGCTTTATTAGAGACAGAAATACTCCTGTTTCATCAGCTGTCCGGGTGACTGGCCTCAGATGATCGCGCAGGGGAATAAGCCGGATGTGGAGGTCCTGGTCTGGCGTGGTTACACGTGGTCTGCGGTTGTGAGGCTGGTTGAACGTACTGCCAAATTCTCTAAAACACTGTTGGAGGTGGTTTATGATAGAGAAATTAACATTAAATTCTCTGGCAACAGCTCTGGTGGACATTTCTGCAGACAGCATGCCAATTGCACGCTCCCTCAAAACTTGAGACATCTGTGGCATTGTGTTGTGTGACAAAACTGCACATTTTAGAGTGGCATTTTATTGTCCCCAGCACAAGGTGCATTTACATAAGTATTTAGACCCTTTACTCAGTACTTTGTTGAAGCACCTTTGGAAGCAATTGCAGCATAAAGTCTTGGGTATGACGCTGCAAGCTTGGCACACCTGTATTTGGGGAGTTTCTCCCATTCTTCTCTGCAGATCCTCTCATGCTCTGTCAGGTTGGATGGGGAGCGTCGCTGCACAGCTATTTTCAGGTCTCTTCAGAGATGTTCAATCAGGTTTAAGTCCGTGCTCTGGCTGGGCCACTCAAGGACATTCAGCAACTGGTCCCAAAGCCACTCCTGCGTTGTCTTGGCTGTGTGTTTAGAGTTGTCCTGTTGAAAGGTGAACCTTCACCCCAGTCTGAGGTCCTGAGAACTCTGGAGCAGGTTTTCATCAAGGATCTCTCTGTACTTTGCTCTGTTCATCTTTCCCTCGATCCTGACTCGTATCCCAGTCCCTGCCGCTGAAAAACATCCCCACCACATGATGCTGCCACCACCATGCTTCACCATAGGAATAGTGCCAGGTTTCCTTCAGACATGATGCTTGGCATTCAGGCCAAAGAGTTCAATTTTGGTTTCATCAGAAAAATAATCTTGCTTGAGAGTCCATTAGGTGCCTTTTGGCAAACTCCAAGCGGGCTGTCATGTGCCTTTTACTGAGGAGTGGCTTCCGTCTTGCCACTCTACCAAACCTCGTAAGGATCTGACACTTTTTTCAATTTTCGCCTAAAATGACATACCCAAATCTAACTGCCTGTAGCTCAAGACCTGAAGCAAGCATATGCATATTCTTGACACCATTTGAAAGGAAACACTTTCAAGTTTGTGGAAATGTGAAATTAATGTAGGACAATATACACATTAGATCTGGTGAAAGATAATACAAAGAAACATCTCAAGGATGATCAATGGAAACAGGATGAACCTAAGCTCAATTTGGAGTCTCATAGGAAATGGTCTAAATACTTATGTAATTACGTTTTTTCTGTGCTAGAGCACGATGAGCCAAGTAAAGCCCCCCTGGCCAAACCCTCCTCTAACCCTGAAGATGCTGGGCCAATTGTGCGCTGCCCTATGAGACTCCGGGTCTGTAGTAACACCTCAAGCACTGCAATCCAATGCCTTAGACCACTGCACCACTCGGGTAGCAATGTTATGCAGAATTTGCGGGGAAATATGTATTGAGCAAATATCATCATCAGTAGCAGAAAATACAAGTATTTTCAATTCTGAAAAACAAATCCCAGTTAAATAAACGCGAGCAAGACGGTAGGGAATTGACGCACATAGGCTTCTACACTTTACACCCTTCCGGCTTTACAACTTTATGGCACAAGACTGGGTCAGACTGGTTCCTTCTTGTGGACATCCCGTCCTTATCACAGCACCATGTTCGGGTTTGTGTCATGCTGTGTACCTTTGAATCTCATATGAAGATGGATATTTCCTTGAAAGTGCAAATTCTGCATGACATTTCAGATGAGGTAATATCTATTTAGGCTGTAAAGGTTTTATCGGTTATAGGTCATCATGGGTATTATATGACTAATGATAAGATTGGATAGACTACATACATACCTGACTCTGATGATCTCTTCAAAAGGTTGATTTATCACCAGTCTGAGTATTAAGATCAGCTAACATCTGTCTGCCTTCAGCCTTACATAATACGGTTTACAATGTAAAAGGTTGATTTATCACCAGTCTGAGTATTAAGATCAGCTAACATCTGTCTGCCTTCAGCCTTACATAATACGGTTTACAATGTAAAAGGTTGATTTATCACCAGTCTGAGTATTAAGATCAGCTAACATCTGTCTGCCTTCAGCCTTACATAATACGGTTTACAATGTAAAAGGTTGATTTATCACCAGTCTGAGTATTAAGATCAGCTAACATCTGTCTGCCTTCAGCCTTACATAATACGGTTTACAATGTAAAAGGTTGATTTATCACCAGTCTGAGTATTAAGATCAGCTAACATCTGTCTGCCTTCAGCCTTACATAATACGGTTTACAATGTAAAAGGTTGATTTATCACCAGTCTGAGTATTAAGATCAGCTAACATCTGTCTGCCTTCAGCCTTACATAATACGGTTTACAATGTAAAAGGTTGATTTATCACCAGTCTGAGTATTAAGATCAGCTAACATCTGTCTGCCTTCAGCCTTACATAATACGGTTTACAATGTAAAAGGTTGATTTATCACCAGTCTGAGTATTAAGATCAACTAACATCTGTCTGCCTTCAGCCTTACATAATACGGTTTACAATGTAAAAGGTTGATTTATCACCAGTCTGAGTATTAAGATCAACTAACATCTGTCTGCCTTCAGCCTTACATAATACGGTTTACAATGTAAAAGGTTGATTTATCACCAGTCTGAGTATTAAGATCAGCTAACATCTGTCTGCCTTCAGCCTTACATAATACGGTTTACAATGTAAAAGGTTGATTTATCACCAGTCTGAGTATTAAGATCAGCTAACATCTGTCTGCCTTCAGCCTTACATAATACGGTTTACAATGTAAAAGGTTGATTTATCACCAGTCTGAGTATTAAGATCAGCTAACATCTGTCTGCCTTCAGCCTTACATAATACGGTTTACAATGTAAAAGGTTGCGGTAACCGTTTTCTTAAAAAGAGCACAGAGCAACCGACTGCAAATAGAATATGCTTTCTGATGAGCCAAATGAATACCCCACAAACAATACTTCACAATCATGCTTTATTCTGGTTGATTTAAAAATCAAATAAAAATTGAATAGAAGGTTAACCTGTTTTAACAGCACTCACACAAGCAGTACATTGTCCTCTTCTCCAGACTAGATGTATTCCACTTTCTTCATTTTAGGAAATGAAACTATACTTTTTCTTTACATTTCTGTCACTTCATCGTAATTAAATATAATTTATTGGTTTTAACTTCAAACAAAAACTTCATTGATTGTCAACACAAATTCTAGCTTAGCACCAGTACAATAAAACTGTACTTTTGCTTGTTAAAATACTGTTTGCAATAAGGGGAGAAAAAGAAACATCTCAGGAAGGATAAAGGGATCCTGAATTGTACATTTCAAATGAAGCACCAACCATACAAAGCAATTTTTCATAAATTGTTTGTCAGATACACAAGAGGTCAAATATATTAATGACTATTAAATTAAGCACAAACAACAGTGTAAATAAAACACACGCCACATAGCACGATGGAGTCCGCCCATAGCCCCATGAGGAGGGATTAGCAAGGCGCAGTAAAACAATACCTATCCTATCCCTCCTGTGAGTCACTCTTATGCAGCAAAGTGAAGGGTGGCAGTCAGAACAGAGGACGTTGGCCTCCCCAGACGCTATGTGGCACTTCTATTCCCACTCCCATCATCTGGTAAGCAGGAGGAGGGAAGAAAACTACAGGGACACCTTTCCATCTGTTGAGATCTGTAAACAAGTATTAATTCTCAACTAAATCAATCCATGATCTGAGGGTAAGAAGCCTACAGGTAGATGCTTGGTGAAATCATGTGCACTGCAAAATGAAAGACAAAAGAAAAGTAACACAAATCGAATGGCCAGATAGCCATTAGCAAACTTGAGAGTGCTGTGTGGTTGAAATGCATTACTGTGGTTCTATGGTTCTGTTAGCTGGGCAGATTGTGTGTCTGTGTGTGTGGGTCCGTGGTCTCTTCTCTGTGGGTCTCTGGGTCTCCCATTTTAACAGAGGAACCATCTGGCCCTGGGGCCTTCCTGCCACTGTTAGCTGGCCTGGCTGTAAGCCTTTTAGCTGCACGCAAGAGTTCACCGAGATAAAAGCCTTGGATTATCTCCCACCCAAAAATATTATCTTTCCTTCAGGAACAAACAAACTGAACAAAACCACAAAAATAAAATCCTAAACATAATCCATCCCTTGCCACACGAATACATTAATACCAAATGCGATCACTCTCATGGCAAGATATACATATAGTACCATATACATACAGAATCATAAAAAAGATCGTTCCAGAATATTTCTTGGGTCCTGAAAAATACCTACAGATTGGAACCTGAAATCTGCTCTCCAGCACCGAGCACCCACACCCATCCTCAAGGTGGTGCTGCCTTGACCCCCATTTCTCCTCAATGTGGAAGTCCCAGGTCATTAGTGAGGTGTGTTCTTCCCAGTGGTGTAGACCAGTGGAGGCTGCTGAGGGGAGGACGGCTCATAATAATGGCCGGTAACGGAGCAAATGGAATGGCATTAAACACATGTAAACCATGTGTTTGATGCATTTGATACCATTCCACAAATTCCACTCCAGCCTTTATCACGAGCACATAGTCCCCAATTAAGGTGCCACCAGCCTCCTGTGGCGTAGACATTGTTTGGTATTACCATACCACAACCACCATTACAACGGCTGCAGCCTCCCAACATAGTTAATTTTAATCTGCTGCTTGCGGGAGGTTAGGGTGAGACTGAGGACGTGTAAGGGAACAGTTGGGATGTGTGAGGGGCTGTGAGAGAGCAGGGGGGGCTACCGACTGCAGGGCGTGGCTGTATCCATCCTGTCCCCTTCCTCCTCCCCCTCGTCCTCCTGTAGGATGTGAATGGAGGAACCCAGCAGTCCCTGGAGCTCCGGGACACAGCGGACCAGCTCCACCGGCCCCTCTCCCTCTTCCTGAGGCTGTGCAGAGGCTGTGCTCACCTGGCTGACAGACACCTGCCTACACATCTCTGTTCGCGACAGGCTCACCACCTCCAAGTGCGGGTACCGCGCCCGGAATATCCGGGAAGACATCTTCAGCCGCTTCAGGACGTCCGTCAACAGGAACCAATTGCAAAAGCTGTCAGGGACAAACGTAGGGTTGGTATTAGAACTAGCTGAGCCTATCCAACAAGCTGATTGCTGAAGAGCGGTTTGAAGGATTTCAAAAGGTGCTTCGGGGTTTAAAATAGTAAGGAACGAAAAGCACTGGATTATGGGTGGAAAAGCTGGGACTGTGTGTGTGAATGATTGTGTTGACAGGTGATTTTCTGCTCTGGTGTTGACTCACCCCTGGGTTAATGACACTTGGACATGGTAACAGGGTAAGAGGGGCTCCGAAGAGAACTCAAACATGAGACAGTCCCTATCAGAGTCTCTCTCCTTCCTTCCCTCGTCCTCCTCCTCCACCCGCTGAGAGAGCAGGAAGTCCCAGCATGCCTCCTGGCCATTCTCTGAAAATGTAGTGACGTGAGCTCAGGACGGCCAGGAGAACTTGATTCACCTTTGTTCTAAGGACAATAAGCCTCTTGTTTCACCATGGGCTTAAGGCTCCCCCTAGTGGACTGTCCTGTTCATACCAACCACACTACGCATTCTAATCACGGCATATACAAGTCATAGCACAGATAAGAGTGGATACATAGCAGTGGATGCAGAGGTCAATGGTGAGGAAAAGAAACCAATCAAACTAAGGCTTTTTACCAAACACGGAGCTGCTGTAGAAGTCCCATGGCAGACTGGGGTCCTGGTCACTTCTCCCCTCCAGGTCTGTGAAGTATTCTGAAACAAAGCAGATCCAGGGTCAGATTAAAACTCCACCAAGCACTCCTCTGTGATGTTCAGAAAAGGACAGACTGATGTGTGTCGCAGGGGTCACAAGTGATGATGACAGGTTAGAGTACCTTTGAGGAAGGTCTTCATGCTGGGGCTCTGGGCCAGTTTGACCGCCGTCTGTCCGGAGTAGGTAGCCAGGGTGGGGTCAGCCCCGTGGTTCAGCAGCATCCACAGCTCAGGTAGGTTATCACTGGCTACTGCGTCATGGATGGGCCTGAAAATATACAATAACACGTGTTACTTTTCTCATTTCATCAACATACATATCAACAGCATTACAACGGATCTCATATAAGCCAAGCGTGAATGTCCAGAATGAAAGTCCTTTATTGCAGGCATAACCATTCAGCTCAGGAGTGTATGGCATACAATATGCTCTCCAAGTCCGAGCCCTTATTAAGTGTTCAGAAGTCATTAGACGCCCACCGTGTTCCGTCCTGGGCGCTGCAATTGACGTCGGCCCCGTGTTTCAGCAGCACCTGGACGATGTGGCTCCAGCCTCGAGAGCACGCCTCGTGGAGAGCCGTGTAACCTGCGTTGTCACGCCGATTGACCTCCCGCACATCTTTTTCCAGACAGTAGAGCACCACGTCCTGCAGGAGGGACAGCAGGGGTTTAACATCACAATATATAATACAATATATATATATTATATGTAAATAACACTTGTCTTTTCCTGCTAGCACTGACTGATCCATTTTTTGTTGTTGATTGATTTTATTATTATATTGTCCTGTATCTTCAGGATGCCCAGCACACTTGGACTTATAAGACACTCTATTTGCTGTGGCAAAAATAAATAAGTGAAGTCTATTTATGTTCACGTACACTACATGGCCAAAGGTATGTGGACACCTGCTGGTCGAACATCTCATTCTAAAATCATGGGCGTTAATATGGAATTGGTCCCCACTTTGCAGCTTTAACAGCCTCCACTCTTCTGGGAAGGCTTTCCACTAGATGTTGGAACATTGCTGAGGGGACTTGTTTCCATTCAGCCACAGAACATTAATGAGGTCGGGCACTGATGTTGGGCGATTATGCCTGGCTTGTTACAATTCATCCCAAAGGTGTTCGATGGGGTTGAGGTCAGGGCTCTGTGCAGACCAGTCAAGTTCTTTCACACCAATCTTGACAAACGATTTCTGTATGGACCTCACTTTGTGCACGGGAGCATTGTCATGCTGAAACAGGAAAAGGCCTTCCCAAAATTGTTGCCACAATGTTGGAAGCACAGAATCGTCTAGAATGTCATTGTATGCTGTAGTGTTAATATTTCCCTATACTGTAAATAAAGGGCCTAGCCCAAACCATGAAAAACAGCCCCATACCATTGTTCCTCCACCAAACTTACAGTTGGCACTATGCATTCGGGCAGGTAGCGTTATACTGGCATCTGCCAAACCCAGATTCGTCCGTCGGAGTGCCAGATGGTGAAGCGTGATTTATCACTACAGAGAACGCGTTTCCACTGTTGGCGAGCTTTACACCACTCCAGCCGTGTGGCTGAAATAGCCAAATCTACTAATTTGATGGGGTGTCCACAGTCTTTTGGCCATGTAGTGTATAACATACTGATTTTGCTGATAACTATTTAATTGAAAATGTCTTTACTATTGATGACCGTGATATATAGTATAACTAGCTATCTTAAGATGAGTACACTAACTAACTGTAAGTCACTCTAGATAAGAGCGCCTGCTAAATTATTCAAATGTAAATGTAATGTGTGATAAACTGAAACATCATTGGATTAGGGTCTGGTATGGGGTATGGGGCCCACCACACCGGAGTAATGGTAGGGCGAAATGCGCTGAGGATGAATGCAGGCAGGTGATTGGGTGGAGCAGTAGAGCAGTACCAGGTAGCCCAATCGGGCAGCTCTTTGTAGCAGAGTCTCCCCGGCGTTCTTGTTGACAATGAGCCGGCGAACCTCTGGAGGAACAGGTCTGCTAGGGGGAGACTCTGGTACCCCTCCCCTCCCTGAGGTCCCCTTCTTACTGGCTGGAGGGGAGGACGAGCACTTAGGGGTAGCCTGGAGGCCTGCTGGTTTCTTAGCGTCGGGGCTGTCGTCATCCGTTGCCACAGAGGCAGGGCGCTTTCCCAAGCTGCAACGTTTGGTCTTGAGCTGCTTAAAAAAATAAACATTTTTCAGGGTAATGAGAAAGTAATGTGTGACGGAGAGTCACAGCAAGGACGAATGGCCTCACTGCGCTGGAGGAAATCAGCTGCCAGAGCACAAAAAAAATGTAATATGTTGTAGTAGCGATTTGCGCCACAAGGGGGAACCATGAGCTAAGCCTTTAGGCTCATCACAGCACACTAAATCTCACAACAAGGATCTATTTGGCAGGAAACACAAAGTCCAGACCTATGGCCTCTGCGATGGATGCCGCTGAACTTCCTACCTTCTTGGGCTCATCTGTGTCACTCAAGTGCTTGCTCTTGAACTTCCTCTTCCCAGAGGGTTTGTCGCTGGGCTCTGGGGAGGCCTCTCTCTCCGGGCGCCGCACCGACCCTGAGCGGGTGAACGAGGGCCTCCTGGGATCAGGCTCTGGGCTGGTGCCACGGCAGGTCAGAGTGGCACTGAGGCGTGGGTACATGGCAGCCGTCAAATCTACAGAAACACAGCAAATATTTACTCAATGGTTCTAAGCAGTGTATTGGATGTTATTTAAACATGTTGTGTACCGACAGACTAATATGAAGCTACAAGACAAGAAAACAATGAGACCAGAACCAAAGCCCCATCACATTAAACATGCCTTCCATCTCTCCTGAAGTGTGCCATGCTAAATAAACGGTGGGTTAACAGCACTTTAAGGATATATGGATGTTTTAACATAATAAGCTGCAAATAGTGGGAAGCTCCTGCATACGAAACCAGTTACACTGTATACAGTTCTATTCAGTCATTCAACTCGTACCAACTTTGCCTTGTGTAAGGCCCACTGTGACATTAACCACATCCAGACAAACCTGCAGCTGCTTCTATTTGTTCCATTTCCAGGTGAACAGTACCTGATTCAGATTGAGTGCCCTGCCTGGTGGTGACAGATCTCTCCTCCCCCTCTCCGTCTCCATCCCTGTCCTTCCCCGTGATGTACTCCCCATTCTGGTATTTCCTGTTCCGGCAGCGGGACCGTTTCTTGTGTTTGAGGGCGTCTCCCTCAGTGCTGGGGGCGGGTCTGGCCTTGCCCTGGGCTGCCTTCTCAGGCAGGGGGTTGGTGCGCGGTCTGCCCCTGGGCCGGCGGGCAGGCTGGAGAGGAGGGGCTGTAGGGGAGTGGGGGAGATTTGGGGGAGGTGGAGGAGCAAAGCCCCAGTCGTCCAGCCAAGCCTCATCACCCCTCCGTCGGCCCCTCCTCAGCCTGGGGGTGGAGCTCTCTGAGCACGCTGGCTCCTTATTGGGTCTTGCAGGGCTGCTGAAGGGGACTGGGGTCTCAGAGCACTGGGGACTGGGGAGAGGACTGCTCCCATTACCTGTGAAACCTACTTCAAAACCTACTGCAAAACAACGTGGGCAGAGGAATCATAATAAAGGATTTGTGATTAGATCTTTGGCTGATGTAGTATGTGAAGTTCTAATCTATCAGAAGAGACAGAAATACCTGGTTTGTTGTGAGCACTCTGCTTGTTATCAGTGGTGCTGGTCTTCTCCCTGCTAGTGTTCTCTCCCTCCTCCCTGTGTGGGGATGGTTCAGCCAGCGACAGACTGTGCTCCAGTACAGGTGCACATGGCTTCTTCTGTGGCAACACACAAGGGACAGAGTGAGAGCACTAAATGGGCCATTCAGGCAATTGCTCGTAAAGCTTTGATGGTAACGGAGAGCATATGGACTGTATAAGCACTGAATTGCCTTTGTATTTCAATCAGTATACTTTAATCATAATACAGACAGGTAAGTTGATGGGTGGTTGATATTTCACATATTTTTTCCAATTCTGCTTCATTATAAATGCGGACAAATGTGTCAAGTGTGTGAATGTAATACCCGTCTTTCTTTGTTCAACCAACAAAACAGAATAATGTCATTGTACAACACATAATCAAAACAACACACCTTGATGGAATTGTAAATATTACAAAAGCAGAATAACAACTTACCTTTTTGGGACGTGGTTCTTTCTTAACTGGAGTGGTCTCTTGGCCTGGCTTTTTCTTCACTGGCACTACAGCCTTCTTTGAAGGGTCCAGTGATGACTTCTCCTTTGCCGGCTTCCTTGGGCTAGGGGGCTTCTTCTGTTTGGTGAAGGCAGCTATTGGTTTGGTGGGAGACTCCTCTTTAGTTCCATTGGTCTTCTTCTCCACCTCGGCTAACCCTGCACACTGGCCAGTGAGGATGGATAGGGCAATCCCCTCCAATTTAGCACGGGGATCGAGACCAGCAGGGGCCATATTCTCCTCCTTCACCGTTCCTCCCTCCAACTCCTGGGCTAATTTGCTGTCCATCCTGTTTCTGTTAGCTGAACCACTACTTCCAAAGACCTGTATCTCTTTTCCACCTGCCTGCTCCCCCAGTTTAACATGTTTCTCAGAGCTCTTTTCTCTGCACTCAGAGACACCCGTTTTCTCAAGTTTGTTCATAACTTGTGTGGAATACCCTTTAGAGGAAAGTGTCTCTTTGTTCTCCACAGATCTGATAGGTGGACATCCAAAGGCAGCAGTCTGACGGAACAATGTGTCCTGGCCCATTGTGTGGGAGCTCACCACAGCCTTTCTGGATGCCATAGGCGATAGATGGCAGTATCCCTCGCCAGTCAATGCAGTGTTCTCTAGAGCTTTTTGCTTCACTATGGACTCAAGGTTGGACAGCGGGGACATTCTGGACAGGCTTTGATGGGCACTCTGAAATTTGGGACCTTCTGAACCTGTGGCCCCCTTGACTTTGGGAGTCCCTTGACTGATCTTTCTCTGAACAGAAGCACCTTGGTAAGGAAGAAGTGGTGGTTGCTGCCATAATGGCTTGACGACAGTGAGGGAGTATGGGATTGCTGCTTTGACACTTGTAGATTTCTGATAAGAGTGTGAGTTGGTAGAGCCGGGCAGAGCTGTGGAGAAAGCTCCCTTAAAGGGACAGCTTTCTGTTACAGCTGGGCTGGTACTGTTAGGGTGCTTGATACCATGAACGTGCTGGTTGCTCTTTGTCATGAACAATGCCTTCTTTCCCCTTGTGGCCAGGTGTTCCCCTTGGTCAATGATAGAGATAGTCTCTTGTCTAGCGAAAGTCTGGAACTCGTCCTCAAAGGACCCCTTCCCATCTTTGCTACGTAGGGTGGAAGCAAGTATGGGGCTGGCCACACCTACATAGGTTCCTGGGAGGTTATTAATAGGGCCTTGAGAGCAACCTTTGACCCAGGATGATTTGGGTTCCAAACCCTGGTGATTTAGGGGCCTGCTGCTCTGCTTCTGATAAGCCCCATTTCTGTGGGTGTCGGGTAGGATTGGGTATGGCCTCTTTGGATGGAGGGCAACTTTCTGACATGCCTCGTTATGGAGATGCTCTGTGGTGGCAACTGTGTTTGGAGGGTCTTTGACCGCTTTTGGCCTCTTCGACTTGGCGGACAGGTCGAGGGGCACGTCCCTTGCTTCAGTCGGGCAAGTGACTGCATGGTCCTTAGCAGCAGACGAAGCCTTCAGTTTTAGAAAGCCTACAGATGTCTTGTCTGCACTGCGGTGCGAAGGGCCTTTCTCCACATGGTTCAGCAGCCTGCCCTGAGTGGTGATGCTGGCCAGTGAAGGGCCACAGCAGATGGCAGCGGTGGGAGACAATGTGAAGCGGGTTGGTGGGGCAGAGCCTAATGCTGGGAGAGTGATAGTGGGAGAGGCCACCACTGAGGCGATGGAGGATTTCTGCTCCCCTCCAGCTTTGGAGCTCTTGCTACTGGACGTCGACTTACATTTGAGTTTGTGTGTTGCGGTGGGTGTTTTCTTTTCAAGCGCTGGACTTCGACCCACTGAGAAGTGATATGGATAGGTCCGCAGCAGTGGTGCCACGCCAGCAGCTGCGCTTTGTGGTTGACTCCCCTTCTGAAACTGGCTGCCTGTGGCTTCTCGCAATGCTGCGATCTGACCCAATGCGGGTGGAAGAGTGATTTTGCAGAGTGGGGATGAAAAGTTAGTGGAGGGAAGAAAAGCAACAGGCGGGCCTGGTTTAAATAGTGTTGAGCACTGAAAACCAGCTGGAAGACCAATCACTGGCTGGGTCTGAGTATGTGGTTTCTTATTGGACATCACACTGCTGTGACTTGGGTTAACTAGGTCCTCAGGGCTGTTCTTTGTACCACACGGCCACTGATGTGTGGGAACGACCCCAGCACCATCAGCCTTGGGTTTAGGGACCTCTGATCTCTTCTTGTCGGCTCTCTTGTCAGAGCTAATGAGGGGAGGGCCTGACGTTGGAGCATTGTTGTGTTCTTGCGGGGGATGGACAACTGGGCAATGGTTGAAGTTGCTAGGGTCTGAACAGACGTTGATCTGCGTTTTACAGTCTGTTGCTGTGGTGGTCTTATTTGGCTGACTGAGGGGCACATCTCCTCTGAGCTCAGGGGGCAGCGTCTGAGGGGGATTCCCCACCATGCTCGCAGACACTTTAATGGGAGCACCGATCTCTCGGCTCACCGTGCCTCCATCCCCTACATTCATTGGAGTGGGATCCACCTAGATAACAAGAAAGGTACATAAAGCCCATGTTCACTGCTCATGCATATATCTCTCAGGTAAAGCACCATAGCATAATCTGTGAAGCATACAGCTCACTCAGTCAGTGATCAGGCACAACAATTACCTGCATATGCGTTTCCTTAACACAACATTTCTTAGGTGTAGTTGACCTCAGGTCTGCAGCAAGGTCTTCCTCTGTATAGGATGCTATGCTGTTGAATGAGCATATTTTCATTAACATAAAACAAAGCTGTAACTGCATTAGATTATAAAAAACAATGTCAAACATTCTGGAAAAGAGACAATTGTACAGATATTGCATTAATTTTCATCATGGTAACATTGGCTAATAAAACCGAAACTGGTCAAAATGGCTGATTATTTTTAGCTCATGAGTCTTGTCATAGGAGAGGTTAGAAAAATATTAGTAACCTTGTAGTGTTGTGAAACCGTTTAGCCAGCCTACTGCTAACACTACCAAATATTCATAAAAGTAGTACACATTTATGTTAAGTTGGCACATTTAGGCTAGACATAATTGTTTAACGATTTTCGGGGGATTTGTTGAGAAAGTGCTTGATTGTTTTCTATGTGTAAAGGCTTGCACATGCATCACACTCAATGTGGATGTAGCGTTCGTCTGCCGATCATTCAGCGCATTTAGGGACCACCCGCTGTAGACGTCTGACTGCCGACACTGAACACACTCGATTCGCAAATTACATTCAGAGGTGCTAAGTACTCTCAGCCAGCAAACACTATTGGTGTGTCTCAGCCCAAAGAGAAGCTTGATGACGAGAGATGTCACTGTCCTCAGTGTCACACTCCAGGAAGGCTTGGATGTTGAAGTAAAAATATATGTTATATATTACTTTACTTTTTTTACTCTTTGGTATGTTATTCTTATAAAGAAAAATGCAATATTGGTACAAGGCATATTTGCCAATAACTTTCACTTACTCTATATTTATATTTTGTAGTTGAGCTATGAGTAGGCCTATTTGCATGGACATAAAGAACATTGGTGTTGATGGTTTGCCCTCGACTCGGGCCGGGATGATACCAGTATCATAAAACGTGTTAGTATCGAGGAAACAAAACAACGAAGCAGATTTGACTTCTTTAGGAGAACAGCCCTAATGTTGGAAACAAACATCATTATGTTGTCATCCAGAGTGATATGTATTTATTTTCCAAGCTACCGCACACAATATTTAAATAAAGTGGTTTTTATTTTTTTTAATTCCATGGAAAAAATATTGCGATACTGGTATCGTCACAACCCTACTCTTAGCCAAGGGAAATTGGCACATATTGCTTTAAAGATGGAAACCATATTTTATGACATCTCTCACAGTTCTCCTTAGTGTTGAACGGATGGACTCGGTCAGTGCTGACCAAGTCATGCATGCTGCAGCACAGTGGACTGTCTGAGACCACAGAGAGAAGAATAAACATGGGAAGCAGGTGGCGGTAGCATTCTGAAATCCCTATACCAAACTCATTCAAGCGGCCTCAACCCTCAACCCATTTCCAGCTCATTTAAGAAATCAATCCAAGAGTCAATGGGAAGAGTACCTGAGGAATAACGTCATATAGTGTAATTCAAATTCTTAACTACAGATACTCTATTATCAAGAATGAATCCTACAGTTGATACATCTCAAAGCAAGGGAGAGTAAAGAAGACTCAAAATGCAAGTCTAGCTTCTGTATCCCTGCCATGATGCCCACATTCCAAAGTAAAGAGAGCAGTTAGCAATGACATCTCATCAGATAGGCCAGGAGACTATAACAAGGGCCATATACATCAAAACTATGAAATAACACATATGGAATCATGTAGAAACCAAAAAAGTGTTAAACAAATCTAAATATATTTTAGATTTTAGATTCTTCAAAGTAGCCACTCTTTGCTTTGATGACAGCTTTGCACACTATTGGCATTCTCTCAACCAACTTCACCTGGAATGCTTTTCCAACAGTCTTGAAGGACTGGGCACTTGTTGTCTGTTTTTCCTTCACTCTGCAGTCCAACTCATCCCAAACCATCTCAATTGGGTTGAGGTCGGGTGATTGTGGAGGCAGGTCATCTGATGCAGCACTCCATCACTCTCCTTCTTGGTCAAATAGCCCTTACATAGCCTGGAGGGGTGTTGGGTCATTGTCCTGTTGAAAAACAAATGATAGCCCCACTAAGCGCAAACCAGATGGGATGGCGTTACGTTGCAGAATGCTGTGGCAGCCATGCCAGTTGAGTGTGCCTTGAATTCTAAATAAATCACTGAGTGTCACTAGCAAAGCACCACCTTGCCATCACACATCTTCGTCCATGCTTCACGGTGGGAACCACACATGCAGAGATAATCCGTTCACCTACTCTGCGTCTCAGAAAGACACGGCAGTTGGAAACAAAAATCTTACATTTGGACTCATCAGACCAAAGGACAGATTTCCACCGGTCTAATGTCCATTGCTCGTGTTTCTTGGCCCAAGCAAGTCTCTTCTTCTTATTGGTGTCCTTTAGTAGTGGTTTATTTGCAGCAAATCAACCATGAAGGCATGATTCATGCAGTCTCCCCTGAACAGTTGATGTTCAGATGTGTCTGTTACTTGAACTACATTAAGCATTTATTTGGGCTGCAATTTCAGAGGCTGGTAACTCTAATTAACTTATCCTTTGCAGGAAAGGTAACTCTGGATCTTCCTTTTCCTGTGGTGGTCCTCATGAGAGTCAGTTTCGCCATTGCGCTTGATGTTTTTTTGCGTCTGCACTTGAAGAAACCTTCAAAGCTCTTGAAGTTTTCCATATTGACTGACCTTCATGTCTTAAAGTAATGATGGACTGTCGTTTTGTTTTGCTTATTTGAGCTGTTCTTGCCATAATATGGACTTGGTATTTTACCAAATAGGGCTATCTTCTGTATACCACCCCTACCTTGTCACAACACAACTGATTTGCCTAAAACGCATTACGAAGGAAATAAATTCCACAAATTAACACCTGTTAATTGAAATGCATTCCAGGTGACTACATCATGAAGCTGGAGAATGACAAGAGTATGCAAAGCTGTCATCAAGGCAAAGGATGGCTACTTTGAAGAATCTCTAATCTAAAATATATTTTGATTTGTTTAACACTTTTTTGGTTACTACATGATTCCATATGTGTTATTTCAGTTTTGATGTCTTCACTATTATCCTACAATGTAGAAAATAGTACAAATAAAGAAAAACCCTTGAATGAGTTGGTGTCCAAACTTTTGACTGGTACTGTAAGTATTCCCACCCGAGTCAATACTTTGTATACTGAACAAAAATATTTACTCAACATGCAACAATTTCAACGATTTTACTGAGTTATAGTTCATATAAGGAAATCAGTCAATTGAAAAAAATTAATTTGCCCATAATCTATGGATTTCACGAGACTGGGAATACAGATATGCATCTATTGGTCACAGATACCAGATACCATGGATCAGAAAACCAGTCAGTATCTGGTGTAACCACCATTTGTCTCATGCAGCTCGACACATCTCCTTCACATAGAGTTGATCAGGCTGTTGATTTTGGCCTGTGGAATATTGTCCTACTCCTCTTCAATGGCTGTGCGAAGTTGCTGGATATCCAGAGCATCCCAAACATGGTATATAGGTGACATGTCGAGTATGGCAAGTATGCAGGTCAGGTAAGAACTGGGACATTTTCAGCTTCCAGAAATTGTGTACAGATCCTTGCAACATGGGGCTGTGCATTATCATGCTGAAACATGAGTTGATGGCAGCGGATGAATGGCACGACAATGGCCCTCAGAATCTCGTCACGATATCTCTGTGCATTAAAATTGTCATCAATAAAATGCAAATGTGTTGTGCCCATACCATAACCCCACCATGGGGCACTCTATTCACAACGTTGACATCAGCAAACTGCTCACCCACACAAGCCATACATGTAGTCTGCAGTTGTGAGGCCGGTTGGACGTGCTGCCAAATTCTCTAAAATTACGGAGGTGGCTTATGGTAGAGAAATGAGCATTCAATTCTCTGGCGACAGCTCTGGTGGACATTCCTGCAGTCAGCATGCCAATAGCACGCTCGCTCAAAACTTGAGACGTCTGTGGCATTGTGTTGTGTGACAAAACTACAAAATATGCTTTTTGCACATTTTGGAAAATGTCAGGGATCTTTTATTTCAGCTCATGAAACATGGGACCAACACTTTGCATGTTGTGTTCATATTTTTGTTCAGTTTACATACACTGAGTGTACAAAAGATTAAGAAACACTTGCTCTTTCCATGACATAGACTGACCAGGTCAAACTAGGATCCCTTATTGAGGTCACTAGTTAAATCCACTTCAAATCAGTGTAGACGAAGGGCAGGAGACAGGCTAACGAATGATTTTCAAGCATTGAGACATGGACTGTGTATGTGTGCCATTCAGAGGGTGAACGGCAAGACAAAAGATTGAAGTGCCTTTGATTGGGGTATGGTAGCAGGTGCCAGGCGCACCAGTTTGAATGTGTCAAGAACTGCAACGCTACTAGGTTTTTCATGCTAAACAGTTTCCTGTGTGTATCAAGAATGGTCCACCACCCAAAGGACATACAGGCAACCCAACTGTGGGAAGCATTGGAGTCAACATGGACAACCATCCCTGTGGAACGCTTGACAACTTGTAGAGTCCATGCCCTGATGAATCGAGGCTGTTCTGAGGGCAAAAGAGAGGGTGCAACTAAATATTACAAAGGTGTTTTTAATGTTTTGCATACTCAGTGTATATTTTGTACCCAATAAAGAAAATCTATTACGGGTCAACATGTAAATATTTCTCCCAGGTTTGATCAAAGCTCATAATTATTGATCTGACTGACTTTTAATTTCGCCTGCCTCTTTGCAATCATGTACAGATTTTTTTTCCTGTTACAGTGGGGCAAAAAGTATTTAGTCAGCCACTCATTGTGCAAGTTCTCGCACTTAAAAAGATGAGAGAGGCCTGTAATTTTCATCATAGGTACACTTCAACTATGACAGACAAAATGAGAAAAAAAATCCAGAAAATCACATTGTAGGATTGTTAATGAATTTATTTGCAAATGATGGTGGAAAATAAGTATTTGGTCAATAACAAAAGTTTATCTCAATACTTTGTTATATACTCTTTGTTGGCAATGACAGAGGTCAAACGTTTTCTGTAACTCTTCACAAGGTTTCCACACACTGTTGCTGGTATTTTGGCCCATTCCTCCATGTAGATCTCCTCTAAAGCAGTGATGTTTTGGGGCTGTTGCTGGGCAACACAGACTTTCAACTCCCTCCAAAGATTTTCTATGGGGTTGAGATCTGGAGACTGGCTAGGCCACTCCAGGACCTTGAAATGCTTCTTACAAAGCCACTCCTTCGTTGCCCAAGCGGTGTGTTTGGGATCATTGTCATGCTGAAAGACCCAGCCACGTTTCATCTTCAATGCCCTTGCTGATGGAAGGAGGTTTTCACTCAAAATCTCACGATACATGGCCCCATTCATTCTTTCCTTTACACGGATCAGTCGTCCTGGTCCCTTTGCAGAAAAACAGCCCCAAAGCATGATGTTTCCACCCCCATGCTTCACAGTCGGTATGGTGTTCTTTGGATGCAACTCAGCATTCTTTGTCCTCCAAACACGACGAGTTGAGTTTTTACCAAAAAGTTGTATTTTGGTTTCATCTGACCATATGACATTCTCCCAATCTTCTTCTGGATCATCCAAATGCTCTCTAACAAACTTCAGACAGGCCTGGACATGTACTGGCTTAAGCAGGGGGACATGTCTGGCACTGCAGGATTTGAGTCCCTGGCGGCGTAGTGTGTTACTGATGGTAGGCTTTGTTACTTTGGTCCCAGCTCTCTGCAGATCATTCACTAGGTCCCCCCATGTGGTTCTGGGATTTTTGCTCACCGTTCTTGTGATCATTTTGACCCCACGGGGTGAGATCTTGCGTGGAGCCCCAGATCGAGGGAGATTATCAGTGGTCTTGTATGTCTTCCATTTCCTAATAATTGCTCCCACAGTTGATTTCTTCAAACCAAGCTGCTTACCTATTGCAGATTCAGTCTTCCCAGCCTGGTGCAGGTCTACAATTTTGTTTCTGGTGTCCTTTGACAGCTCTTTGGTCTTGGCCATAGTGGAGTTTGGAGTGTGACTGTTTGAGGTTGTGGACAGGTGTCTTTAATACTGATTACAAGTTCAAACAGTTGCCATTAATACAGGTAACGAGTGGAGGACAGAGGAACCTCTTAAAGAATAAGTTACAAGTCTGTGAGAGCCAGAAATGTTGCTTGTTTGTAGGTGACCAAATACTTATTTTCCACCATAATTTGCAAATAAATAAATAAAAAATCCTACAATGTGATTTTCTGGATTTTTTTTCTCATTTTGTCTGTCATAGTTGAAGTGTACCTATGATGAAAATTACAGGCCTCTCTCATATTTTGAAGTGGGAGAACTTGCACAATTGGTGGCTGACTAAATACTTTTTTGCCCCACTGTATGTGTGCAATTATGCAAATTACACCAAAAAATGTTACCACTACATAACTGATATTAATACAGAATCATAAGTAATATTCTAACAATTCATGTGAATGTGATAAAATTATAATCTGTGTGCTCCATTGATGTCTGTTTGTTCGGACATCAATGAACAGTAATGCCTCCCCCAACCCCTCCTTCTGGACCGCCCTAAAACTCAAACCCTGGATGTAAGTATCATATGCACCCACAATCATATGAATCTTGTAGTATTCCTAAATAATGGCACCTTAATGAATATATCTGCCAGAAAGCAACACTTCAAATGCTTTCAGACATCCAGTCAACATACCCTGCGAGGAAAGGTGAGCCACCCCACCCGACAATTAAATGAGACGACTACAAATGGGTCCGTTTATAACTATCCACCAGCAAATATGAGAGCAATGCATCGAGGTGTTAAGATCACTGTAGTTGCCGAAACATACCCGTAACGTAAAACGTGAGTGACAGCCGAGGTAGGCTATGTCTCTCCGCTGAAGTCGGCAAACATGGGCTGGATATAGCTGCAAGTACATAACTGAATATGAGAGGCTTCTGCATTCATTATCGCATAACATCATGTTGCTACTTGCTAATACTGCTAGTTTGTCTTTGTGCTACAGTTAAATCGTCTCATCTGCTGAGTATCCAACTGGAATGCTATGGATGTATTTGATAAACATATATTGTGTCAGTCATGCTGGCAAAACAAAGTCACATCTGTCCCAACTATAATGAGGTGGCTATCCCAGAGTCAATCGGATACGTCTAAAAGAGGAGTCAAATAATCTCCCTCGGACTCCAGACTAGTTACTTGCTCCCGGTCAATGGACTGCACAGCCCTCATGCAGAAAAGAGACGCATCCGTGTGTCAAATCTATATGCTTTTGGTGATGCAGAAAATACAGTCGACGAACGGGGTCGTTTTATTCCACTAGTTCAACTAATCGAGAAATTGGTTCAATCTCTATAAAAACAACATATTCACGCAAAAACTCGGGGCATCCCACTCGCCCAAAGAGATGGAGATCATAAAAGGAAAGGCCGACACTATTGCCTCTCAGGTGAACAGTCAAAACAAATACACATGATCAAAATGGAACCAAATGTATCCTTGATTTTTGAAGCGAGAATTATGCGATAGCAACCAGCATAATAGGCTACAAAGCATGCATTTCCAATATCTACAACGAAACCACTGACTCGAGAATGTATTTTGCCTTACCAAATACTTACATCGTTCATCCGCACTTGCACGATACCCTACTTGCACAATGTGGACAACTACCGTCACATAATCTTGCCAACATCAATCGATAGCCAAATATCACGGAACAAACATTCCAAACTCCAATTACCATATTATTTAATCAATCCATAGACCACGAGGTACAGTGTCCATGACGTATTTTACTGATAAATAACATAATTGAAGAAACGAGGTAAAGATATAATGTTGGACTGTGTTGAATAGACTGAAATTGATTGTATGAGGGATACATTGCACTTTAGCTGACTGTTTCCTTTGCTCATTTTCTGACGAAAAGTATTTCAGAACTAACAGAGGGTAGGGCAACAATCTACACAGAACTTGTAGATGGATACTGTAATGTGCACCATACACAATAAGGAAAACCAAATGTAACTCAGGTTCAAAATACCACGAAAAAATGTCAGATCGCTGCGCAGCAAAGTCTCCGCGAAGCCAGTATTGGTCTGCATTACACAGTGCTATGCATGTTTAGACAGGCTACTGTATTTATCTCCGGCCGTGCGACACAAAATGTTGATTTGACTGTCTTTCATCGGCCCTTACCGAACCGCTTCTGTGTTCAAAGACATGCATGAGTCCGACCCGAACCGAGTCGTCTCGTCCCCGATACTGAATAATTCGAAGGGTACTTAGCAAGCAAGATAACGATGTCAAATGGCACAAACAATTACAAACCCGTTCGTCCAGGGTGTAAATGAACAGTATATATCGCGGCTCCGGCGAGAATCAAGTCTTTCGTTCTTGTAGGTTGCTGTTCACTAATCTCGACGGTTTTCGGTTCTGAAAGTCCGGGGGGTTTTGTCAAGACAGTCCGTACCGTATCTCGGTCTACGGTCTGGTGGGAGAGAAGGGGCAGAAGGTGGACTGATAGTCTGGGATTTGTAGTGTTTGGCTACCCACGCGCAAACTATACAAATCCTGTGGTGGGAGGAGTACAAACTGCAAGTACCAGCATGCAACGAAGTACTCCAGCCGCTCAAGGGGAAAGGGGGATCGCAGCGGTGCGCTAAACTGAAAAAGCTTACCGAAGTAACAAAGTGAAAATTGACATTTTCATCATAAAGACACCGATTTATAATGAATGAATGCAGGAATAACAATCATTCATAATCCAATGAATGGAAGTACCCCTGCGGATGGTTGCTTTATGGACTAAAGAGGGCCAACAAAAAAAAGTGAGAGGTATTGGTTCAAAGGAATTAACACGAGGGGGCCGAGATCCTGTCGGGTGTGTGAAGGGGAAATACTCACATTTCACGGTTTAGTTATGTTATGGAGTCCCCATCATTATCATACTGTAGCCTTTATGGATTTGATGTATGGTCAAAGAATATAGCCTTGTTGTAGGCGGCAGAAATCTATTTGGACAGACTTTCATATAAAACATAAAACATTACATTTTGACGAGAAGAATTAGGAAAAATATGACCACACTATATTATCACCCCTCGAGGCCCAGTTGTACACGCCCTGCTTACACTACTTAACAATGCACATTGCCCCTCACTGCCTCTCCTTTGACAACCAGGCCTCCAATCAACTTGTACTTCAAACATCCAAACACTGACCTTGATCAATGCCCTGAATTACAACCCCCTTTCTCACCTATTCCAGGCATCCACCTTAAATTTCAATCCCCTCCCCAATCATAATCTTAAATGACTGATATCCAGAAATGCACAATTTCCCCATCTCACACATCTGTCTCCCCTCCCCTATATCACTTGGTACTGTTTCCTGTATGTTTATTTACCTGGTCTCTCCCCCATTCTCTTTACATTGACCTTTGCTGTCCTCCCAACTCCTCCACTTCTTTAATGCCACTGTCCCTTCCTTCTCAAATTCATTCATACAGTCACAGCACAGCCTATAGGGCCTTTAGTCCCTCTTTGCCCCGTCTTGCATGGTTATTCATTTCTTCATCACTGTGCTGATAGCTTTATCTGTTAGACAAACATTGTGAGATCAAAATATATTTCTGAGGATGAATGGTTTGATTAAATTCACACTGTGCTTCATGACTGAAACAGGGAAAATTCCAAATATACACTGTGTGTACAAAACATTAGCAACAACTGCTCTTTCCATGACATAGACTGACCAGGTGAATCCAGGTGAAAACTATGATCCCTTATTGATGTCCCCTGTTAAATCCACTTCAATCAGTGTAGATGAAGGGGAGGAAACAGGTTAAATGAGGATTTTTAAGCTTTGAGAAAATTGAGACATGGATTGTGTATGTGTGCCATTCAAAGGGTGAATGGGCAAGACAAAATATTTAGGTGACTTTGAACAGGGCATGGTAATAGGTGCCATGCGCACAGGTTTGTTTGTCAAGAACTGCAACGCTGCTGAGATTTTCATGCTCAACAGTTTGCCGCGTGTATCAAGAATGGTCCACCACCCAACTTGACACAACTGTGGGAACCATTCGAGTCAACCTGGGCCAGCATCCCCGTGGAATGCTTTCGACACCTTGTTGATTCCATGCCTGATGTATTGAGGCTGTTCTGAGGAATGTGTTCTTAATGTTTTGTACACTCAGTGTATATGGCAAACTCTTTCTTTACATCGCTCAAGAGTACTCAAATAACACAAGGGTGATTTCCTTTAGAGGTGCATCACATTTTATCATTTCAGTCTGACCCAATCTGACCCTTCATAAACGTGCAATAGGCCTACATTTATCCTGCTATAGGCTATTTCCTTCTGTTGGTCTCACTGATTTCTAGACAGCCATGGACATCAATTTCTAGGTTGTAGGCCATGCAAGACGGTGTCATTCTAGAAATATACTACAGAAGGTGAGATGACTCACTGGTTTTTGTTTTTTTAAATGTGCATGTGTTGAGTAATTCTACCTTTATCTTATATAATATTGGCACTGTGTCCCGCATGAAGGCCTTTTAACTGAGAATTATCATGACGATCAATATATCTGCATAAAATAAGACTGAGACATGCTTGATGTTTTAGAAGTGTATCAGCCAAGATATTATTATTTCAACACATAAAGTGACCTTACACGTTTCTATGACAAAATATTATGTTAATAAGTACTCAACTCATAAGCCTTTACAGGTGGTAATTAACAATGAACAACACATATATGAAGTAAACTAAAAGTTTTGGAGCATTGATTAATTGTTTTCATAGAGTTGTAAAGAATGCTGAGGTAAAATAGGTGTGAATGATCAAGGTTCAACCAATATAACACTGATTGCAAGTTTCAACGAGTGTCAGGTTATCTGGATACATCTTACCATTAATTTGAACAGGCACCTGTCCTAAAAAAATACATTGGAATGTTTGGAGATTTGGGAGATTTAATAAGGCGGAGAACCTATAAGTTGAATTACCTTGCAAGGTCAAAATGGTTAGAGACAGGTCTCGAAGCCTGGGTTGTTAATGCAGAATAAACATAATAGCCGACCCCAAAACATTCAGCAGCCCACTCGCTCTTACAGTTGATATCTAGAGAAAAGCCTTTGGCACATGGCTTATAACAATTTCGTCTATCTAGAATCAGGCCGGCGCGGGACTCTTACCTGCATCATAGCTTATGCAGGTAAAAACGAAGTAACCATCTGGAATAGAATATCACCGATTTGTGAATATAATATAAATTCCGTTATAGCAAATGTCTAAATATCAGGTAGTCTAAATGATGATGGAAGTAAACATTTATGTTGGTTGTTTAACAATGACCTATTTCTTCACTGTCTCCCGGCCGCAGCCGTTGCAGCAGTGATGCACCCCCATCGGACGGACACACGTTCGTCTTTCAACTATTTCGCAGGCTTCATCTCGGTGAAGATATCTTTCGGTGTGTAGGATAATTTGCCCATTTCCCAACACCGTTCACTCGCGAACAGCAGTGAGTGCTGCATGTCGGCGGTCAGCCTAATATTGACATATAGCCAAATATCAAAATAGGACAAATATACACGTCACACCGCCCGAGCTACATAATAACACGCCTGATTTTGAATGTGCCTTCCTATAAGCGGAACCAGGTTGTCGACAGTGTTCACATTGCATTGTGTCGGAGCGGGGGTTACCCAGAGACCTCAACGACAGAGCGAAAGCAATCCCGGTAGTGACCGGCTGCTCGGGGCTTCTCCAGTTATCGACGAGTTTTAGTCCCTGCCACTACCAGCGGACGTTTGAAGCTATAGGTTCAAACAACTTAAATACAGTGGATTACAGTATTCCAGTTTAAATTTGACTGGTGATCAAAACAATCACACTTAAAACAGCAAGTTCACAGTGAATGAAGCCACAGTGTTTTGTTGAAGGCCTTGTGAAAATGACCGTCGTTCCCTTTCAAAACGGGGCTTCGGCTACTTTGAGTACATTTGGTCGATTTGTGGAATATTCTAACGCCTTATCCAAACAACCTAGGCCAGGGATACTGCCCCTATAGAGTAGGCCTAAGGCATGTCCTGTCACGTCTGAGTTCGCGGTTGCCATTACCTGGTATAATGTTTACGACGATAATGGAGTAAATCATCCTAGCCTATACCATGGAGGCAGAGAACAAGTTGGAGACGATGCTCTGAGTTGGCAGGTTGAGGATGCCACTGAGGTGTTAACTCATGGCAGATGGACAATAATATTATAATAAAATACAGTGTGAAACTAGAATTCACTTTATATGTTTCAAGGGATGCCTTAGCAAAATATAATATGGACCACTGCCTACTGAGACAGGATTTCACCCCAAGAAACATGTGACATGTTTATCATGACACTTGAAGACGTCTTTACATTACCAATTGCACACCTTGAATACCTTTAGACAGGTTTGTTATGGTCTGTACATGTATTTACAAACTTTACTGTACACAATTACTGCCAGCAAAGTTTGGGAGAGTTGACTGTTGCCCTCCATGGCGTAGTACCCTGCCCCCCTTAATGCCCCCTGCTCGCCAGTACGCCTTTGTTATTAATCGCATGGTATCGCACCGCCTTACCTTGCGCTCCAAACTGCCCTCACAAAGCTTGCAAATAGAGCCTTTCACACCGCGACAAGTGATTGCTTGAGACTTGGGGACTTCTGTAGGTGTCACTAATATGAATTTTTGGTAGAATAATTCCGGAGTGAAATTTTGACTTCTCCTCGCGATCTTCCCTCATCGCCCGTTTTCAGAACGCAGCAGCTGGAGATGAAAATCGCGCACACTGGGTCCTAGCGCCGACAGAGGCCTAGAGGTGCATAACAGGTGGTGACCGTAGTCGAGCCTTTTATTATATAATTGTTAATTCCTTTTCAAAACATTGACATCTTTGGAATCATTCTTTTCCAATAACGAATAGGTCTACCACTACAGCCGAACTCTGGTGGCCAAAGTGGTGTTTTGGTCGCATGCTTCCAAGTGTGGGTTTTTCTGAACCATCACTAGATAGCTGATAGAGTGGTAGTCAAATTACAAATATGACAATCGTACTTGTAATATGATGTCATATCATATTATCATATTCCTATATAATATTTGGCTACTGGATATTTCTTCCTGAAAATGATATGTACATTAGGAAAGTTACTAAACTATAACAATACAATAATTGTGCCACTAATTTGGGATTTTCTTCTCCAATTAAATGCATAACACATGACCATCCTGATGATGACGTAAAATATTTTTGGTGTAAAAGCATAGGCCTATTTCGTTATCATAAGGGTTTGTACATGGCTATATACTGGTACTCCCTGTATGTAGCCATGTTATTTTCAACTTCCTATATATAGCCATGTTATTTTCAACTTCCTATATATAGCCATGTTATTTTTTACTCCCTATGTATAGTCATGTTATTTTTTTACTCCCTGTATATAGCCATGTTATTTTCAACTCCCTATGTATAGTCATGTTATTTTTTACTCCCTATGAATAGTCATGTTATTTTTTACTCCCTGTATATAGTCATGTTATTTTCTACTCCCTGTATATATCCATGTTATTTTCTCCTCCCTGTATATAGCCATGTTATTTTCTACTCCCTATATATAGCCATGTTATTTTCTACTCCCTATATATATCCATGTTATTTTCTACTCCCTGTATAAAGCCATGTTATTTTTTACTCCCTGTATATAGCCATGTTATTTTCTACTCCCTATATATAGCCATGTTATTTTCTGCTCCCTATTTTCTACTCCCTATATATAGCCATTTTATTTTCTACTCCCTATGTATAGCCATTACTCGTTATTTTTATTCGTTATTCACTGTGCCACTATTTCATTTTTTAAATGTTTTTAATCTTATCTTTAACTGCATTGTTGGAAAATGACCCGTAAGTAAGCATTTTACTCTTAGTCTACACCTGTTGTCTACGAAGCAATTGATAAATAACATTTGTTTTAGAGTGTTAAATTTCTTCATTTTTTTGGCAAGTTAATATTGCTATTTCCTATATGTCAGCAGTCGAGTGCCCTCGATGTTGCTGTCATGTTTACACTAATTGGCGATTGCACAAAATTGCGATATTACAATGTGCTGCAAAGAGAGGACAGACACTTCGTGAAGTTACTTTGGATTAGAGACCTTACACTCGCTGCAAGTGACTAGAGCGGCAATCGAAGAAGCCAGTCAAGTAGAATGTAGGTAGACAACCAGTTTTACCTCCCGGTAAACGCGAGCCCTTTCGATAGCCTGCGTTCTGGTCACGAGGGTGTCGCACTGCTTTCCTCCACTTGTACAAAACAGGCGACGGAAATGGATAACAGTTTTTCGTACCGTACCAGCACGAGTTGGTCCGACGAACCTGTTGTATAGAGAGCCTGTCAAATGTTCTCAAATTTATACAAACGTTATTATAGGTACATTCACAGTAAAATAAATAACCAAAACCCTCAAATTATTTCTACAGATCCATATCACAACCAATGCATTCCAGACATTCCGGAAACATGATGTCAGTTGAGTCTGTTAAAAGTTTCGGTTTTGCACAACATTGTAAACTAAAAAACTATGGATCCGCCTCAAAGAGAGATACATCGGTGCGGATTAACTTTGGTTTATTATGGGCCAGCATTTTAACGTTCATGCATTGGTTACATTTGGTCATTTTTAGATCGAGTTCACATTTGGTGACTAGTATCCCTTTCTATGCCGCAGGTGGAGCTGGATAAAAGCAGAAATGTAGCTATAATACTAACATGACACAACTCAGCAGTAAACCAAATATCTTGCCATTGCAAATGCAGTTGCACACACGACTGCACTCCCCGCCATTATAGACCATTATAAAACTGAAATTCCACGCTTGTCTTAAAAATGAATATATAAACATCACGTAATATGTCTAACAGTTAAATACAGATAGTATAGATCAAACGATATTCATCGTAATGAGAAACATTAAAAACGGGCAAGACAACTTCATCTATAATACCTTTGCATTTGACCAATGAATTCAGTTGGTTCCATAGTGTAGTGGTTATCACGTCTGCTTTACACGCAGAAGGTCCTGGGTTCGAGCCCCAGTGGAACCACAAGTTTTTGATGACCCAAAGAAAACATTCAATGCTCTATACTGATACCATTTTTGACTGATAGCTTTTTTGCCAATATCAATATCTAAGATCTATTATCTAATGACAATTTAAAACATAATTTTAAAAAATTCTCTGATGTTTACAGATTTATTTGTCAGTCACTAGTCTACATATCAGTTACCAAACCTACTATGTAATACATGACATGACCAAAGGTATGTGGACACCTGCTCGTCAAACATCTCATTTCAAAATCATGGGCATAATGGAGTTGGTCCCCACTTTTCTGCTAGAACAGCTTCCACTCTTCTGGGAATGCTTTCCACTAGATGTTGCAACATTGCTGCTGGGACTCACTTTCATTCAGCCACAAGAACATCAGTGAGGTCGGGCACTGATGTTGGGCGATTAGGCCTGGTTCACAGTCTGCGTTCCGGGCTCTGTGGTCAGGGTCAGGGCTCTGTGCAGACCAGTCAAGTTCATCCACACCAATCTTGACAAACCATTTATGTATGGACCACGCTTTAAACATTGTCATGTTTAAACAGGAAAGGGCCTTGCACAAACTGTTTCCACAAAGAGTTGGAAGCACAGAATCGTCTAGAATGTCATTGTATACTGTAGCGTTAAGATTTCCCTTCACTGGAACTAAGAGGCCTAACTCGAACCATGAAAAACAGCCACAGTCAATTATTCCTCCTCCACCAAACTTTACAGTTGGCACTATGCATTGGGGAAGGTAGTGTTCTCCTGGCATCTGCCAAATCCAGATTCGTCGGTCGGACTGCCAGATGGTGAAGTGTGATTACTCCAGAGAATGCGTTTCCACTGCTCCAGAGTCCAATTGCGGTGAGCTTTACACCACTCCAACCGACGCTTGGCATCTGCTCGGCCATGGAAACTAATTTGATGAAGCTCCCGACAAACAGTTATTGTGTTAACGTTGCTTACAGGGGCAGTTTGGATCCTGTAGTGATGAGTGTTGCAACCGAGGACAGATTATTTTTATGCACTATCTTCTTCAGCACTCGGTGGTCCCGTTCTGTGAGCTTGTGTGGCCTACCACTTTGCGGCTGAGCCGTTGTTGCTCCTAGATGTTTCCACTTCACAATAACAGCACTTATAGTTGATCGGGGCAGCTCTAGCAGGGCAAAAATTTGACAAAATGACTTGTTGGAAAGGTGGCATCCTATGATGGTACCACGTTGAAAGTAACTGAGCTCTTCAATAAGGCCATTCTACTGTCAATGTTTGTCTATGGAGATTGCATGGCTGTGTGCTCAATTTTATACACCTGTCAACAATGGGTGAGGCTAAAATAGCCAAATCCACTCATTTAAAGGGGTGTCCACATACACTACATGGCCAAAAGTATCTCGATAACAAACAAGCTGCCTATTGTAAACTGCATTGTATTAAACTCTTGATTCACGATGAAATCGTTAATCATCGCAATTTATCTGATAAATGACACCTAAGATGTCCAGGTAGGCGACATATTTCAGAATGTAACATGAAATCTGTCATATGGCATAATACTGTAAATATCATGAGGTCAAGCTTTGACCTTGTGATATTTTAAAACAAACTGATAGCCTACTCACATCTCGTCTGTCCAGTGTGACCAATGTTTCTTCACTCCAGGTGTTTTGTTGCATTGCTGCAGTCCAGGTAACCTGCACTGAACAGAAATGCTGTTGTCAATTATTTCGCAAGAGACCACCACATTAATAGCAATTAAAGTTGTAAATTATTGTCACACAATTATTGTCATCTCAAATATGCTTGAAAATATGTTTAATTTCAAGAGGGAGAATACCCTATTACAAAGTTTTAGCAACAATAACATTATACTCAAAGTAATGTATAAGATTGTGGTAGTATAACTGTTTTTCCAATAGATAGAAAGTACCAGTAGTTACAATAATTGAATCCTTGTGGACTAAAATAAACAACCAATGTCATGATCAAACAATGTTTGTTTTTCATCTTGTTTCATCATGTTTTTCATCTTCAAATGATGGCGCAGGTGATGACTGCCGTCTTATCGGCTCTTAACCAACCATGCTATTTTTTGCATATTTTTTTGCGTTGTTCGTAACTTGTTTTGTACATAATGTTGCTGCTACTGTCGCTTATGACTGAAAAGAGCTTCTAGACATCAGAACTGCGATTACTCACCTCAGATTAGACAAAGAGTTATTCTTCAATGAGTCGGACGGGAGAGATATACTACAGACACCCGACCAAGCCCAGATCCCCGTCATTCACTGGAGAAGGAAACAGAGATTTGGCGGAAAAAGATCAGGGTGCCATGTGAGGATCAGGCGACGAGTGGCTAATCTGCCTTTGCCTTCTGTCCTGCTAGCTAACGTACAATCGCTGGAAAATAAATGGGATGAACTAAAAACACTGATATACTACCAACGGGACATTAAAAACTGTAATATCTTATGTTTCACCGAGTTGTGGCCGAATGGCAAACATTAAGAACATACAGCTGACGGGTTATACACTCTATCGGCAAGATAGAACAGCAGCCTCTGCTAAGACATGGGGCAGGGGCCTATGGATATATGTAAACAACAGCTGGTGCACGATATCTAAGGAAGTCTCAAGGTTTTGCTCGCCTGAGGTAGAGTACCTCATGATAAGCTGTAGACCACACTATCTACCTAGAGACTTTTCAACTGTATTTTTAGTAGCTGTCTACATACCACCGTAGACCGATGCTGGCACTAAAACCGCACTCAATGAGCTTTTATACAACCATAAGCAAAGAGGAAAACGCCTAGTGGCCGGGGACTTTAATGCAGGGAAACTAAAATCAGTTTTACCTCATTTCTAGCAGCATGTTAAATGTGCAACCAGAGGGAAAACAATTCTAGACCACCTTTACTCCACACACAGACGTGTACAAAGCTCTCCCTCGCCCTCCATTTGGCAAATCTGACCATAATTCTATCCTCCTGATTCCTGCTTACAAGCAAAAATTAAAGTAGGAGGCGCCAGTGACTCGGTCTATAAAAAAGTGGTCAGAGATGAAGCAGATGCTAAACTACAGGACTGTTTTACTAGCACAGACTGGAAAATGTTCCAGGATTCTTCCGATGGCATTAAGGGGTACACCACATCAGTCACTGGCTTTATCAATAAGTGCATCGAGGACATCGTCCCCACAGTGACTGTACGTACATACCCCAACCAGAAGCCATGAATTACAGGCAACAACACCATAATGCCCTCAAAGGACCCTGGGACTAAACACCTCCCTCTGCAACTGGATGCTGGACTTCTTGAAGAGCTGCCCACAGGTGTTAAGGGTAGGTAACAACACATCCGCCACGCTGATCCTCAACACGGGGGCCCCTCATGGGGTGCGTGCTCAGTTCAATCCTGTACTCCCTGTTCACTTATGACTGCACGGCCAGGCACGACTCCAACACCATCATTAAGTTTGCTGATGAAACAACAGTGGTAGGCCTGATCACTGACAACGATGGGACAGCCTATAGGGAGGTGGTCTGAGACCTGACCGTGTGGTGCAAGGACAACAACCTTTGTTGTTATTTACTGCTGCTCTTGAATTACTTGTTATTCTTATCCCTTACCCTTTTTTTTAAGGTATTTTTTTAAAACTGCATTGTTGGATAAGGGTTTGTAAAGTAAGCATTTCACTGTAAGGTCTACGCCTGTTTTATTCAGTGCATGTGACAAATACAATTTGATTTGATCTTGTTAGTTAGCACCCCCTACTGTTAAATCGGTTCTTTACAGGGTCCCAGGGCTTTCCAAGAGGTGAGGTAAGGAAGGATACAGCACTTTCTCAGGGCTTTCTTGTAATACAGATTTGAGAACCCACTTCTAGCTGATGCAGGATGATATACTTACCAATTTTGCTAACCACAATGCACATTCTCAAAGACTTTCTCCCCTCCGCCCTAATAAATGTTATTCCATAATTAGTATAGCACATGACTAAACACTGACTTCACATTCAATCGTTGAATTTGATAAATCCTGCAGGTAGTGACCAATTCTCCATTGTCAGGCATTTCTAAAATAATTTAGGGAATAAACAAACTATGAGGACATCATTTTAAAAAGCCAGCCATTCATAAACTAAGCTCAACCCAAGTTAACATGTTTGCCCCTTTACAAAATTAAAAATTAAACAATGACTGAAACTAGCTTGCAAACTGCTAATAACATATTTGCCACTGTCTGATACAGTAACGTTACTGTTAGTGTGATACTGACAGCTAGTGGTAGTCTGGCACTGTACTAGGCACTGTACTAGCCAGTCCACGTGGAGAAACCATCTAATAATTCAAAAGGTAAACTAATCTAGGCTAGCTTGTTTGCAAAATTGGAATTAGATACATATTGCTAGGTGTAGAATAGTTGACACAAGTGTTGAACTTAAATTATCACTTCAAGCTCCTTGTCTCTACTAGGAAGTTAGTTAGATAACGTTACCCCAAAGATTAGAATAACTTTCATCTGTGATTTGACTGTAACAGTGTAAATTAACGTTAACAAGTTAGCTTGTCAGGACTAAGCTAGATAACATATGCCTACACATATCATTCGTTTCAACTTTAGCTACTTACCATATAATAACATCTATACATTCTGTGTTCGCACACTTGACTTGTTTAGCTAGCTACATAAACACTTGCATGAAGCAGTTAATAAAAAAATATTCGACACCAGAGGTCTGAACTAAAACTTTCGTGCGCATGCAAAACGTTACGCACTGCAACAAACGACGCCCCCTAGTGGACAACGAGACCTCGGTGTTTTCCCCGCCAAATGTGAAGTCATGTATGCAAATGTAGGAGTAAGATATTTGCGTTTATACAGTACGTTTATTGAAATCGTTTATTTTATGTGGACAACATTGGAAACCTTTAGCTCCTTTCATTCATTATATCAATGACTCCTCACTGCAAGGAGAAATGAAGTATGCGTTTGAAAATAGGTATTCAAACGAGGCCCACTCATAAACCGGATGGTGTTACACTTTAAAGTGTAGAATTTCCTTTTGCTACACCGTTATCATTCCCGAAAATGGCGACTTTAGCAGCTGCTGCTGTTGTTGCTGCCGCTGGCAGAGATCCCGCTGTTGACCGTTCATTGCGCTCTGTCTTTGGTACGTTTATTTATAGAGTAATACTAGTTGTTTCAAAGGTGTGTATATATGCCGGAGAATAAGTTTGTACTTATATGACCGCTAGTCCAGCGAGCTGGCTAGTTCGCAAAACGCGCCACTGTAGCGTTAGCTAGCTTCCTTTAGCCAACGCGTTTTCACTGAAATGTTTCCAAGATCTGTATCAACATTATTTTTATAGTATGCCTCACGTTTGCTAAACTATTAATCTCTGTCAGTATCACGAAACCTAAGCCAGAATCAGGGTTGACGGGAGACGTTGACATATGGCGATTCCTCTAAACCCATAATCTAGTTCACAACTGTGGTTTACTATACATGTAAGGTAATCAGTCAATTAAAATGAATTCATTAGGCCCCAATCTCAGGATTGCACATTACTGGGCAGGGGCATAGCCATGGGTGGGCCTGGGAAGGCATAGCCATGGGTGGGCCTGGGAAGGCATAGGTCCACCAACTGTGGAGCCAGTCCCAGCCAATCAGAATTAGTTTTTCTCCACAAGGGCTTTATTACAGACATAAATACTCCTCAATTTATTCAGCTGTCCTGGTGGCTGGTCTCAGACGATCCCGCAGGTGAAGAAGCTGGATGTGGAGGTCCTGGGCTGGCATGGTCACACGCGTGGTCTGTGGTTTTTAGTCCGGTTGGATATACTGCCAAATTCTCTAAATTGACATTGGAGATGGCTTATGGTAGAGAAATTAACATTAAATTCTGTGGCACAGCTCTGGTGGATATTCCTGCAGCCAGTATGTCAATTGCACACTCCCTCAACTTGAGACATCTCTGGCGTTGTGACAAAACTGCACATTTTAGTGGCCTTTCATTGACTCCTGCATAATGTGCACCTGTGTAATGACCATGCTGTTTAATCATCTTCTTGATATGACACACCTGTCAGGTGGATGGCTTATGTTGGCAAATGAGAAATGTTCACGAACAGGGATGTAAACAAATTTGAGCAAAATAAGCTTTTTGTGCATATGGAACATTTTTTTCAGAGATTTTATTTCAGCTCATTAAACATAGCAACAACACTTTCTTGTTTATTTTTGTTCAGTATAGTTAGTTTGCTAACACAGGTTTACACTTAGCTAGCTATGTGTATAGCTAGTTAGTTATATATCTTGCTAATAGTGTCATAATAGTCTTGGTCATAATTATATCACATAGCTAGCAGTGCTGTCTGCAGCAGGTGCTTAGCTAGCTAGCTAATTTGCTGTTGTTTCACAGACAACAGTAATGGGAACTAACAGGTCTGGCGCTTCCAAAATCGTTAACTAGCCAAAGCCCTGCGATCCAGGCTGTGTACGCATTTTTTTTCAGTTAACATATATTGTTATCTATGTACCAAGGATTCTTGAATTCTATAAGTTTCTCCACAACTCAGTCAAATTGCTGACTGGAACTCTTACTCAATTTCCCAGTGGGAAACATTCCATATGAGGCCACAGAGGAGCAACTGAAAGACATTTTTTCAGAAGTCGGTCTCGTTGTCAGCTTTCGGTAAGTGAGTAGTCTTAAAGTGTCACTCTGTCTCCTTTTTACCCCATTAAACACCAGATTTAGCCCCCAAAATATATTTACCAGCTTTCTGGTTGACCTATTTCTGAGAAACTTCCCATCACCGAAGGAGAATCTATAACCTGGAAGGCCTTACCAGTCGGTATGGGTTGTATAATGTGTACAGTAAAATAAAAGTTGAGATCAGCATTTTATGAAGTGGGCGCTCACAAGTCCTGGTTCTCCGTAGTAGTTGCCAGGCGAGATTAATGCGATATCCCAGATTTTTGTAAACTCTGGAAATGTTGGATATAAATGCTTATTTTCACACATGTTGTAACCTGTACCAAATGGTAAGGCATTCGGGATGGTAATTTGCCTTCTGTGACAGGAAAAGTTTATCGGAAGTAGGTAAACCAAAGAGCTGGTAAATGTTTTTGGGGATACAGGACCTAGCCTTCAGCGACATGAGCCCAGGTCTCCACGGAGGGAAGGGGCGAGCTTTTATGATACATGTGAAAATGGTTTGTAAGCCAAGACTTTCTTCTAGGTTGGTGTATGATAGGGAGACAGGCAAGCCGAAGGGATATGGCTTCTGTGAGTATCAGGACCAGGAGACGGCCCTCAGTGCCATGCGGAACCTGAACGGAAGAGAGTTCAGCGGCCGGGCTCTCCGTGTCGACAATGCTGCTAGTGAGAAAAACAAAGAGGAGCTCAAGAGTAAGTATCCACGGTTGCGTGCTATTAACCACACTGCAGTGCACTATTAACCACAAAGAGAATTTGTAGAGCGGATGGGCCATGTTTTGCTGCTCAATAATTGATAGAGATGTTAGCTTTCAGCACGACTCTTAAGACATATCTTCTGTTGTCGTCCCCCAGGTTTGGGGACAGGAGCCCCCATTATTGAGTCTCCCTACGGGGACAACATCATGCCAGACGAGGCTCCAGAGTCTATTAGCAGAGCTGTGGCCAGTTTGCCCCCAGAGCAGATGTTTGAGCTCATGAAACAGATGAAGGTGAGTCCGTTCTCTCTATAGACTCTATGCACAGTGACTGCTGCTGTTTTCCCAGGATCCTTGTATTGAGATTGTATATAATCACATTATAGCAGGATAGTTAATGCTCAGACGATAATTTGTGGATAATCCAAAGACAAATTAATTGGAATACATTGGACTCACATTGTGGTGTAATTACCCCCTCCAGCTGTGTGTGCAAAACAGTCCCCAGGAGGCCAGGAACATGCTGTTGCAGAACCCCCAGCTGGCCTTTGCTTTGCTGCAGGCCCAGGTTGTCATGAGGATCGTAGACCCTGAGATTGCCCTGGTGAGACTTGGTTATTCTGAAGTATTGTTTGGCTTGGGTTAGGTGGAAGCACCAGTGTTGTGGATGTCTTACTGATTTTAGAGCATAGCTGGTCAGAGGCTTTTCTCTTTGAGCATGAAAACATTCAGAGCTGATATTGGTCGCACATGTTCTCGTCGAGAGAGGTGTCAACGTGTAACCTGAATGTTCCTTTGTTTGTTTGACCCCTGCTGCAGAAAATGCTTCACCGTCAAACCCCAGTGCAGCCATTGGTTCCCAACAGTCAAGCTGGGCCAGTGCCAGTGGCCAACCAGCCTATTCCCCCAGCCAATGCTCCAGTCTCCCAGTCACAGCCCATGGTGAATCCACTTTGCAGACACCTTCACACACTGGAATAGAATTTAGATCAACTTAGGTCATCTGGCTGTTTTCTACATCTATTAGATCAACCTACATAATCTCTAAAGCTAAATCTAGGATCCACATTTAATATTTATTTTTTGATAATTGTTACATGATGCATGTCTGCTGTTCCCTGTGCTAATGTCTGGTTGTGTTTGCTGGTCAGCCGGGCATGCACATGAACGGAGCTCCTCAGATGATGCAGCCCCCTCCTATGGGTGGGGGACCTGGGCCCATGCCAGGACAGGGACCAGTGGGACCACCAGGTAAGGAGACACACACACACAGCCTCTCTGTATCTGGAAGTCAAAGGAGCACCCCTGTTGTGCTTCCCTTTGCCATTTCACCCCAGGCGGGATACAGCCACATATGAGAATTCCTCAGGGAGGTCCCGTTCTTATCGATAGGTGACAAGGTAACATACCTGTGTCTACAATTCAGCTTTTTTTGGGGGGGGGGGGGGTCACCATCCACCCACCCATCCATTCCTGGTCAGTGGTCCCAGTGCTTCAATTTAAATATTTTCCAATTTAAGTCTTCGCTTTATCACATTTTGCCCTCTGATTTTATTTTCATGTCTTCCTTTTCTCCATTGCTCTTTGTTGACACTAGGTGGCAGTGGGAACTAGTGGTTGAAGAGCTTCAGGACTGGGGTTAACTATGCTTATAGCATTGCCGTTAGAAGCATAACGTAATGGATCAGATATGATTGTCCAACTATGTAGATATCAATGAGACTTTTTTTTGGGGGGGGGGGGTGTACTGAGGTATATTTATTTCTGCAATATATTTGTTTAACATTTTCACCACAAAATGCACCTCATCCACTTCAGCCATCCATATCAGTTACAATTTAGTGCTGCTCTCTGTATGCTCTGAACTGTTGCTATGAAGTCTGGTCTTCTCTCTGTCAGTGTGACATGTGATGGTGTGCTCCTATGTGTTGCTGCTTTGCTCTCTGAGTTGTGTGTCTCCTGTTCTTTTCACTTAATGCTGGCTCAGGAAACCTCCAGCACTCACCCGTAGGATCATCTGGGCAGGCTGCTATCGAGCGACCTCAAGGTATCACCCTAACCCTAGGCTCCGGCCTGCCTCCCGAGACTCCAGCCAGGCCAACAGGGCTGTTATGATCTGGCTACAGCCTGACGACTGGGGCTGGAGTGCTCTTATGTCTTATATTTGCTATGTAAAACACAAGGAACTTTTGAGGGCAGAAGTTGAACGTCAAACTTGAGGAACATCTCATAAGAGCAGTAGTTGAGTAGGCGTCCTGTCAGAATAAATGCATTTAGGTCATTTATAAATGTTTTATTAATCTGACTGGTCATGCATAGAACTGTTGCGGTGACCGTATTACCACCACAACGGCTGTCATGAAGGCAATCAAATTCCACTTGACCGTTTAGTCACAGTGATTAGGCATCTCCAAGCTCTGATGCTGCTGGACATTAGTAGCATACCAAACTTGCTAACTGGCTGGTACTCAGCACCCCTGTCTCTCTAATCACTCCGACGTCAATGCAAATGTAATCGAAAATCTAATCAATCGCTTGATGAGAGCCCATGAGCTCATGTGGCGCAACATTTTTATATGCTATGCAATTGCATGAGAAAACAGAGTGATGGCCTCTAGTAAAGAGAGGAGGATCCCATCAGCTTTCTATAGGCTTTAATATATTTATTTATCAACTTTCCTAATATTAAGCACATTGCTTATTTTCATGATTATGAACCACAGGAAAAGCATCCTCCATTCGCTATTTAAGTCCATTTTCCGCTGCCCCTGTTTTGATACAGGTGCATAATGGTCCATTTTATTTTTTTAAAATTAGAAAATATATATAATTCACACGTGTATATGTAAAGACAAGATTCAATCACGATTAGTCTGAGGGGTGACAATATTAGCCTATCACGTGTGAATTATATATTATCACCTATGAATGATGCCCATCATAAGAAACAATGCCCTTAAAAAAATACAAAAAAACCAGATTTAAATAAATGTATAAAAAAATCTTCCGAATCATAGTTGCACACCTCATGTAGCCTAAACCATGGGCCTTTGGTTAAGGTTTGTATCACGACAAAAGTGGCCAGAAAACGTCTTAAAATTAAGCACTTTCGGCTTTACACCCCTTGTAAAGCGGATTAACTGGCATACATAAACAGCGCGTGAGTTTAAAGTTTGGGGAATATAATTTTCACCATTAAAAATGCACCTTTTTATAATAAAAACATTATATGCATAATTGCATTTGCGGTCACTTTTGATAATGGTATTTTCCTGCTAATGGAATATTCGCGTTTATAGCCTACTACCATGTGCGTTTATAATGTGAAGAAATAGCCTAATAGTTTATCAACATTTTTAAGCTAAACGTTCTGATCTGTTGCGTCACCCACATTACGTAAAAAAGGTTTTTGGATGCTAGTGGTTGTATTAATTTGGGATCAATCGCATCCTACAACTGTCCCAGACTATGTTTGGAATATTTATTTATTGCACAGAATAGGTCGACTTTTTTGTATTATGGGGGATAGTAGATTGACATAGGCTAGTGCTTTTGCTGTTCGTTAGGCCTGCCGGTGTTGGCTGACAAAGGAAATGTGGAGGAAATGTGGACAGTTCTTCCAAAATCTTCTATATGCACCTCGGAATTGGATAAGGACACGCGCAGTTGCGTCCCTGATGTCTGTCATTTGTAGCCTGTGAGAAAGACCCGATCGATCACGCGAAGGAGAGCGATGTGAGTGAGAGGTGATTCGGAACAGGGAGAAGGACACTGCGGCCACTGGCGGCAAAAGTAATGCTTTTTTGGGGGGGGTGTATTACGGCCAAAAGGGGATGCCGCAGCGAACTTCTAGGCGTTATCAAGTGCTTGTCAGATTGTGAATGAGAGACTGATGTAGTTTGTACACCCTGCCCCCAAAAAACTAAGTGGAGCCCATGCCTTTCAAGCGACCTTTTCCAAATCCTCATGAGTCGCATCATGCAGCCTTACAATGTATAAAACAACGTAAATGTATAGCGCAACTAAAGTTACATGAATACCTTTAAATTAAGCATATATGAGTACCTATTTCTTTGTTAACCACTCAACACAGAATAGCACATCGCACTCCCTCAAATCATTTTGGAGAAAATATCCTTTCTATTTTATTCAGCTTTGTTCAATTGTGTTCTTCATACTATAAAATACTATAAAATAATGGCATGGAATTCTAAGCAAATATTGTCTACTAAATTAACTAGTGTGTGCCATAACCAGATCAGGGCCTAACGTAAGGACAACTGAGTATGCTATTCTGTTCTTCTGAAATAGACTACATTTTCTTCATATCATGTTTCTTTAGACCTGTCTAAAATAATGGATTTATTGTGATGGTGTAGGCTATATTACATGGATTTATTAGACTTTTTAAAATGTAGATGTTCCAAAGATCTGTATCGGTGGCTTGTAGGTTGTGTAGATGCTAAATATTATGTTAATTAACTGCCACAACCATAGTCATGCATACAATTACAGAAATATGGGTTTGCTTCAGGCTAACAATACCCATTGTTATAAAAACCTGTCATGTCATAGTTTGGGAGATGCGTTTGGTGCAACCGCAAATTCTGACTGATTACAAGGGTGATTAATGACTTGAGTGATTGCTGTAGTTGCACAATGTTCCTAAGAAGGCCCGTATGAACAAATATACATTCCATTTGGAGGAATAGGATTAATGCATTTCTTCTAGCACGTATTTGTGTTGTAGACGTTGACCTGCTGTTTTTGTAATTGCATGAGGACACCCCCGTGGTCTGTCTTATGTCACTAACGCATCTTCTGTTGACGTGACCAGACGTACAAGTAGGCAAACCACTTGAATGCAGATCATTTTCAAAGATGTGCCGTGCTCCTTTTGTGCGAGACCTCCCTCTTTGGTAGAGTACTACCCTGTTCCGCTGTCCCTCGGTCCTCTCCCTGTCTGTGGTGTGATGATGAGCGGTGTCGCTGCTGTGGTTAGTGTGACCTGTAGTGTCTGTGTCTGTCTGTAGTGTGAACTATGGGAGGGATGTGATATGACCATAGAATGAAGCATTACGGTGTAGTGAGTGATGTCGTGTGGTGTCCTTCGTACATGTCTGTTTGACTGATGTGTGTTCTCCCCTCAGGACCAGGTGGTATCCCTCCCAGAGGCCTGCTTGGTGATGGCCCCAATGACCCCAGAGGAGGAACCCTGCTCTCTGTTACAGGAGAGGTCATCGAACCCAGGTGAGGGAAGAGTAGGGCTGTGGCATCCTTATGCTGGTCGTCCTTATGCTGGTCGTCCTTATGCTGGTCGTCCTTATGCTAGTCGTCCTTATGCTAGTCCCTATCTGGCTATGCCATATGGCTGTAGGCTACACTAGTTCATTTAGCAGGCAAGAATTCCAGTGGCATTTTATAGTAACAACAATAAAATTGAACATAGTGTGCACATGCGTCTATTCTGTGTTGTGATTAACAAAGAAACAGGTCCACCATCATGCTAAATGTATAGTTACTTATTTAACTTTAGTTGTGATATGTTTTGATTCCTAATACATTATAAGGCTGCATGTTTCAACGAATGGTGATTTTGAAAAAAGTGTCATGAAAGGAAAGCACTTCGCACTGTTTCTTTTGAAGGCTGCACACACTACATCAGTCTCTCATTCACAATCTGACAAGCACTTGATAATATTCCCACGTAGTATTCTCAATTTTAATCTGGTCTTTACATTAGCCAACTAATGTGTGGAATTATTTTAGATTTAGTGGCCAACCTCTTAAAAAAAAAAAAAAGAGTATAGCCTGCACTCGAATAGAGGATACCTGCAGTTACTTTTTCAATATGCCAGGTAGGCTACACCGTTTTGTCATTCTGAATGTAATAAATATAGCAGCATGAGAAAGCTGGGATCCACTTATTATATAGTGGCTAGTCTAAACTTTTCACATGCGTTTGCCCAATGACTGGCTTATAAGCACACATTTCACTAGGCTCTGTAGGCCATGGGCTCTCAATTGGGATCTGGTACGTTCAAGACATCTGGAAAAATAAGAGGTAAGATCCTGACTCCTGTGATCTTCAGGTCAGAGCTATAGAAAGAGGCCCGAGTTCCCAAGTTGAAATTCCGAGTTGGATGACCCCAGTTGTCTGGAACGCACTGAAGTCTGAGATTTCCTAGTTGTTTTGAAAGCAGCCTAATGTCCATTGCTCGTGTTTCTTGACCCAAGCAAGCCTCATGAGAGCTAATTTCATCATAGCGCTTTATGGTTTTTGCGACTGCATTTGAAGGAAACATTCAAAGTTCATGTCTTAAAGTAATGATGGACTGTCATTTATCTTTGCTTATTTGAGATGTTCTTGCCATAATATGGACTTGGTATTTTACCAAATAGGGCTATCTTCTGTATACCACCCCTATCTTGTCACAACACAACTGATTGGCTCAAATGCATTACAAAGGAAAGAAATTCCACAAATTAACTTTTAAGAAGGCACACCTGTTAATTGAAATGCATTCCAGGTGACCATGAAGTTTGTTGAGAGAATGTCAAGAGTGTTCAAAGCTGTCTTCAAGGCAAAGGGTGGCTATTTTAAGAATCTCAAGTATAAAATATATTTAGATTTGTTTAACACTTTCTTTTGTTACCACATGATTCCATATTTGGTGTTTCATAGTTTTGATGTATTCACTATTATTCTACAATATATACAAATAAAGAAAATCCTTGAATGAGTAGGTGTGTCCAAACTTTGGACTGGTACTGTAAGTATTCCCACCAGAGTCAATACTTTGTATACTGAACAAAAATATTAACGCAACATGTAACAATTTCAATGATTTTACTAATTTACAGTTCATATAAGGAAATCAGTCAATTGACACTTTTGACTGGTACTGTATGTAGTAGGTCTAGCCTATAGAAAGCTGATGGATTTAATAGAGGTCATCAAAACTCTGTTTTCTCATGCCATTGCAGAGCATAGCCTATAGAAATGTTTCACAACAGGAACACTTTATTCCATGCATCAACTAGCTGAGGTGCTGGCTCTCGCTGTGCAACAGGTTATTATTCTGAATGCCAGGGCTCTCATGTTTTGATTTGATTTTCAATTTAATTTGTATTGAAGTCGGTGATTAGAGAGACAATAGAGCGCTGAGTACCGGCGGTAATATGGTCACCATAACAGCCCTAGGGAAAAGCCTTAGACTCAGAAGCACCATTGTGTAGTTCGTCATTTGATTGAATCTGTTGCATTCTTATAGCACCTCTCAATGTCTGAATTACTCTTATTCCGTGTTCTTTGTGTCCAGTCGAGGAGGAGGCTTCATCGGGGCCCCCCCACCACACCAGGGGCCCCCCATGCACATGAACCAGATGGTTGGAGGGCCTCCTCTGGACATGAGGCCGCCCCATGACATGAGAGGACCCCCCATGGGTGAACCCAGAGGCATGATGGGAGAGCCCCGGGGACCCCCCATGGGTGAACCCAGAGGGATGATGGGAGAGCCCCGGGGACCCCCCATGGGTGAACCCAGAGGGATGATGGGAGAGCCCCGGGGACCCCCCATGGGTGAACCCAGGGGCATGATGGGAGAGCCCCGGGGACCCCCCATGGGTGAATCCAGGGGCATGATGGGAGAGCCCCGGGGACCCCCCATGGGTGAATCCAGGGGCATGATGGGAGAGCCCCGGGGACCCCCCATGGGTGAACCCAGGGGCATGATGGGAGAGCCCCGGGGACCCCCCATGATGGAACAGCGGGGACCCCCCATGATGGAGCCCAGGGGACCCCCCATGGAGAACAGAGGTAACCAAATCACAGTATTATCAAGTCCAATTAATTTCTTATTTTTTCTCTCTCTCTTAGCAGACATTTTATAAGATGCATTTTTGCCATCATTTAGAACTATGTACAAAAACAGGTTGACAAGCGCCTGTGCTTAGACTAGTTAGGTCTGATCAGCAATGAATGAGTAACCTGGTAAGGAATGGCTGTTTTTTCTCAAGGTCGGGACCCCCGAGCGGTGGACCCCCGTGGACCAGTGTCGGGCCAGAGGGTTCCCACTGCACAAGGAATGCAGGGCCCCTCCCCTCACTCCATGAATACTAATGCCCCTCCACCTGCCAGACCGGTACAGCCTACCTACAGCTAAGTCTTTACTACATTAGATGCTATGTCAATGAAAACTGCTCTAATAACTGTTTGTTCAGGGTCCTGGTGTACCACAGTCCGGAGGTAGCTTCAGCCCAGGGCAAAGCCAGGTGACCTCACAGGACCATGAGAAGGTGGGTGTGGCTTGTCACTGGTTCACAATGACATCAAAATGCCTGGATAGATGGTAAAAGATAATGGCTGATTGTCTGCTGTCTAGAGAAACTGGACTATCAAGATTGACAAGGTCTGCACTACATTCTGTAGTTATTCCATGGGGGAAAAATCTGAACATTTTCACTGTAAACTAGTTTTAGCTGATAACTATTTTTATAGATTGGACTTTCCATCTCCATCATGCTTTTTGTGGTCTTTTGTTTTCACATTACTGTTATCTGATCTGAGAGCAGTGTGGTTCACCAGTCTGTTTATGATGTTCTTCAGGCCGCCTTGATCATGCAAGTGCTGCAGCTGACCCCAGAACAGATCGCCATGCTGCCCCCAGAACAGAGGCAGAGCATTCTTGTCCTCAAAGAGCAGATCCTGAAGACAACCGGGGCACCCTGAATACCCCCACACCCATAGGCTCAAGGTAACACATAGATGTAATGTTGCAGAACGTTCAGATGGAACTGTATGATGTAGAACATATATGATAGACAGGGCATTGTGGCAGCGCTAGTCGTTGCATTTCTATCTGAACTATTCAGAACAATTTTACGTCACTGAATATACCATTGGGTTCTCAAGTGAGATAATTCCCCTTTTCCATGACGAGTGATGCGAGATTCCATTTTCCTTGATTTAAGCGGTCTGTCTTCTCAGTGGAGATGTCAGCATGTTTTGCATTGTGGCTCAGTTGTGGAACACCCTCTAATTAATCTACACATGATCTCCCTGGAGAATACTGACCCTTCCTGGTTGTGTTTTCAAGACTGTCACAGGACCCCGACACCCCTGCCCCCTGTAACCTCGACGTTGGCTTGATCAGAACACGTCACCTCACTTCAAACATTTTGGGGATGGTTTTTGTATTATATGGTCTTTTTTTTTTTAAATGGACGTTTAAAGTGTTAGTGATTTGAAGAATGTCTGTTATTCTTTTGAAGGGGAACACTTCATAGTCAGTTCAACTGAGAGAAGCGTTGCTGGATGTTACGTGATGCCCAACCCTTTTCATTTTGTGGCTGGAACCTGTTGCCTGTCTGGATATTTGTTCAATTAAATAAACATTTCAATAGAAACTGTTCACAAATTTTTTTTGCATTAAAGTATTTTATTCAGATAAGATGTTGGTATGTACAGAAGAGGATTAAAGTGTCATTGTAGACTACAAAGTGATCTATTTGCTTATAAAAGAAACAGAATCAAGACCAAAAAGAATGTGAAATAATTGTGCAGGGTCAGAGGGAACAGGGAGTGTTCCCTGTTACATCATTGTAAGGGAAGTACACTTTATAAGAACATCATTCCTATCTAATCTAGAACACATTCCCTGGTTGACTGGCAATGCCTCACCTTCCTTTCCTTCCTTCCAGTTATGTCTTTTCCAAGAAATGGAGATTTATTATTCTATAGGGCTTTAATGTAGGAGTATTGTTTCCTTCTCTGTGGCCACACCCCTTGAAAGCACAAAACAACACTTAAGCATCTAAGGTGGGTTATCTTGCCCAAGCTACCATTTCTGTAAAAGCAAATGAACAATTTTCGGTACATTGGCAGTGTACATTTTGTTACACCCCCATAAAGTAGTATAGAAATTGCCCCCAAGAAGAGTGACTTTGATTTCTCTGCTATCTAGAGAAATCTTATTTCCCTTATCAAAATCTCCAATATTTAGATAATGAGGGGGGCAAACAAAATCCAATGGTTGGCCTGGGCCACATGTATAACGCCACTCCATTACAGGTAACCTACCAAACCACTCCCTACACTTTAGTGAATATCTAACTCATCCATGTGTCATTTAATGGCAGTCATTTTAACAAGATGAGCTATTCTGTACAAAGGTCTTCAATTAATAACAGTAAGTGACTTCATACATGATTCATTGTGAAAAGCGGGAAGCAAAGGAGCCAGCCAATCCCTGAGTAGTTCAGATATAACAAAGCTTCTGTCTCTGTGTGCAAGGCTTGTCGGTTTTCTGTGGAAGAGGTAGAATCCAAAAAGGTATTCAAGTGCCGAAACACACCCATATATTCACTGAGGCAGCCAGCTTTCAGTCCCAAGATTTATGCCCCAAACTTTTTGCAGACCTTTCTGAAAGGTATCAACTCCACCATGGCTTGTTGACCAAAGCCTGTAGGGAAAGGAAGGTTTTTTTTTCGAGCTGGCTAGCCAGTTCAAATAATTACTAGAACATATCTGACGTTTTGTGTTCAACTGTAGCCAACTTTTTATTAACCATAACAGGAAAATGTAACACATTTACAAGGTAATTATTTACAAGTATGGCGAGCTTCTAACTTACTGTTTGTCAGTGGTGTGTAGTACTTTCAAGTATTTTTTTTATTTAAGTAGTTTTTTTAGGGTATCTTTACTATTTATATTTTTGACCAGTTTTACATCACTACAATCCTAAAGAAAAGTATGTACTTTTTACTCCATACATTTTCCCTGACACCCAAAAGTACGTGCTACATTTTGAATGCTTAGCAGGACAGGAAAATGGTCCAATTCACACACTTATCAAGAGAACATCCCTGGTCATCCTACTGCCTGTGATCTGGCGGACTCACTAAACACATGCTTCGTTTGTAAATGATGTCTGAGTATTGGAGCGTGGCCGTAGCTAGCCGTAAATTAAAATAAAAAAACAATGCCATCTGGTTTGCTTAATATAAGGAATTTGAAATGTATACTTTTTTATACTTAAGTATATTTAAAACCAAAAACGTTTAAACTTTTACTCAAGCCGTTTTCTATTAATTAAGATGTCTTTACTTTTACTCGAGTATGACAATTGGGTACCTTTTCCTCCACTGCTGTTTGTGAATGTGAACAAATGAAAGCAGTGCACTGCAGTTTGTCCTATTGGAGAAATTTAGAAATGGATCAATAGAGCGCAATAGTAGTGGTGTCTTTTGTAGGCATTAAACAGAGGCTGAGTCCACCATGGCTCGTTGGCCAACACCCATGGGGAAATGTTTTGGGGGGGATAAATGCTGAAAATAAGATCTGTGGTAAACACAGGCTTATGAGATCTTATACATTTTGTTCTATGAGATAACCTTCATCAGCAAACATAAGTTTTTGTGAATTTTGAAGCATTTATGTAATAACAAAAATTACGACAAAGCACATTAAGGCTGCAAGATGCATAAAGGTCATGTTAACTGACTGATAATATATCATTGAACAAAATGTATAAGATCTTCTAAGCCTGTGTTAACCTCAAACCTAATTTTTGGCATTTATCCCAAAACCCTATTCTTTCTCCATTAATTTCGCCCATAGGAATGACTGAATGAACCAGAAGTTTAACAAAGATGTTTTAAACTAACCCAAGATGGACCACAGCCTGTCATTTCCAATGGGAACAAATTAGTCATAGTGGGCAGAACAAGGAAGGAGGTGGGCAGAGCCAAGCACGAGCTAGTGAGGTCCTATTGGTGCGTTCTAACAAACATTTGCATATTTCCGTTAGGGAACGCCTACTCTGTGAAGTGCGTGTGTGCAATAACTCAATTCACCTTTGTCCTCCTTCTAAACAACACAATTTTTTACAACTTTGGCAAAGGGTAAAATCGACTAAACTTAGTCCACTCAGTTCGTAACAGATTATCTTTTTGGAACATAAAACTGTGTTGAGATCAAATGTTTCATCGATGTGAAAATGCAAGAGAATTTCGGACAAAATCCATCTCATTCCATCTTCTCCCACTGCTAGCCACTGGGCGTGGAAATGCCAAGCAGATGCTTACACTACAAACTGGCGAGCTCAATGCTGCCTGCTGCACCAGGTTATCATGACAATGGTCGCAACAACCTGGTCAAAGTTGAATGTCTCTTGCTCAGTTGCTGCCTAAGTAATTCCTATAATAAAATATGAATGCCGACAAGATACGTGGTAAAGATGGAGCTGAATCCTATGTGAAATAAATATTAGACAACCTACCAGGATCGGTCATTGTCCATTGTGTTCAGATGAATGGTCTAAAAAAAATCTCTGTTGCCAATATTTTGGAAAACCAAAGATCCAGCTTTTCTTCAAGAGGAGCAGATTAGACATTGTTTTGCTCAGAAGTTCTCCTTGTTGAAGTAGAATTTGGTCTTTCGGGGATCGACATCCGTGTATTTGACACATTTCTTTGACAAGACAGTAGCTAAGACTGCAGGGCCACACAAGAATGTGCCCACCACTGACCTGTGGACATTGTTAAGAGACCAAAATATATAGTAATTTAGTCAATGTAGGGTACACACCAAGCTATATGTTTTAGATGTAATACCACTGCTATTAACTACCAACTGCAATGTCCAAAAGTGATTTATAAGGGGAATACTGTCATGTCAAAATGTGTTGTAAACAAACTTACGTCGGATTCTCTTTGCGTACTTGTTCAAACTCCTTATCCCAGTTGGGCCTGCCATAGTTTGTTTTCTGCTTCAAACCAGTGACCACATCTGTGTCCGCATCGGCATGAACCATCACATGGTTTGCCTATGGGGAAGAAAGATAGTGAACAGACGCTACCACAACTATTGCATGTCTCACAGTGGAAATGGTAATACAGATTGTTGGTGGGTGTATGTATGCTGCCTCACGTACATGGCTCTGATCCCATCCAGTGAGGTAGAGTTTGTAGGTGAGGAAGCTTCCCATGCCTCTTTCCTCCATCTCCCTCTCCAGCAGCTGCAGCAGATCTGCAAACCACTCAAAGGCATGCGTCTCTCTGCACAACCAATAGAAGTAGATCTGCAACCAGGAAGTAAACATGAGAATGTGATTTCAAACAAAGGCATGACATGCCATGCTGGTAATAGTCCATGAAAAATGAGCATATTCACATAGATAGAATCCAAGGTTTATGTGACCTTTTGCTTAAGAAACAAGAAATGCTTGGTGTCAGCCAACAGTCAGGTGCATCATGGAATCTTTCCACTTTGTAAATGTGCTAGACTGGTTAGCAACAATAAAGCTGTCTGGTTAGTCACTTCAATGGAAAGCCATAGAGTATCAATGTGTTCCCTACCTTTCTGGTGCGTAGCTTTGGGTTGGAGTCTTTGAATTTGTACCAGATGGACTTGAGGATGGAGGCGAAGGGGGTGACTCCAATGCCAGCGCCAACCAGCATGGCAACCTCGTAGTCAAACACATCCTCACTGGCCGTACCAAACGGTCCATCTACACCCATTCTGAGGGACAGGTCAAAGGTCAAGCAATGGCAAACAGGAAGGGAGGGCAGGAAAATTTTACCAGCTAAGCCTAATTCCTATGGTTTCCAATTTAAAATCTGTGCATATGTAACTTCAATTTATCACAGAAATCCTGCATTGCCTTATCCTTATCCACTGAACTGAGGATCTTGCTAATACAGTATAAGCCATTGTCTGCTTTTCTATAAAGAGGAGTAAATTACTTGGGTCCCTCAGCCCCCTCAGGAAGCTGCTCCACAATGCTGATGAGTTTCTGGGTCCAGTCGCCCACGGAGCGGATGTGCACACTGAAGAAGTCCTCCTCGGGGGCCGAGGTCATGGTGAAGGGGTGCCACTCCAGCTGGGAGATGGCTGGGCAGTTGAGGAAGACATACTGACCCACGTCCATCTTGAAACCGTTCTTCACCAGCTGCAGCTCCAACACTTTGGATGGTCGAATAACTATCTAAGAGAGGAGAGTTGTAGAGACAGATGTTGATTATCTTTTAATGGAATGGAAAACACAATTATTGTCAATTACAAAGAAAAGTCACTTGTTACTGCAGTGCACACCTTCCTGTATTTGACGGTCTGCATGTAGCGGATGAAGCGCAGCAAGCGCTCACACACATAGAGGATCATGGGACCGATCACCCACATCCAGGTCTGTAGGGACAAGGGAACACAGGATATACAGTTTCTGAGACAATTCTCTTACCATGAGGCCTGGGATTCACAGAAGATATTTTTGGTTGTAGGTGTCATTGAGGAATCTCTTACCTGTGGGAACCCCCCTGCAAACTGGGGAACGGGACACTCCTGAATCTTCCCCCAGTCATCTATTCGATCTTTACAGAAGGTGGCATTATGTGGTGGATTGGTGGTGGTCTGACTTCGCACGATGCGTCTGTAGACAAAGGACAAGGCCATTTACTCTTGATCCAAAACAAATATTTCTACATGAAATTAATGGGAGCTGGGACTGAGAGAACCTTACCCGGCTCCATGGATGACCAGCCCAGCGAAGAAGACGATGAAAAGGTGGTGTGTGAACCAGAAGACCTCGAAGTAGCTGCGCCTGATGACCTCCATGGATGAGGTGATTATGAGGATGAGTGACAGCGTGATGATTACGCCTGTGATCCCCGCGACGCTGGTGAACACCAGGAGAGTCGGCGTCTGAGAAAGAAGGAGCCAATCAGAATACATTCAAGTCAGTCAGATGACCTCTATGCCTATATAAGACACCTAAAATGACTCTGTGCCAGGAGTTTCTTCTGATGACCAGACCTGACTAGGATAACCTCTGTACCTTAGTTATAATAACATACAAAGCATTATAATACAGTACTATATATATAGAGAGAGAGAGAAATTTGTGGAGTGGTTGAAAAACGAGTTTAATGACTCCAACCTAAGTGTGTGTAAACTTCCGACTTCAACTGTGTGTGTGTATATATATATATATATATATATATATATATATATATATATATATATATATATATATATATACACACACACACATACAGTTGAAGTCGGAATAAAACTATAGTTTTGGTAAGTCGGTTAGGACATCTACTTTGTGCATGACACAAGTAATTTTTCCAACAATTGTTTACAGACAGATTATTTCACTTGTAATTCACTGTATCACAATTCCAGTGGGTCAGAAGTGTACATACACTAAGTTGACTGTGCCTTTAAACAGCTTGGAAGATTCCAGAAAATTATGTCATGGCTTTAGAAGCTTCTGATAGGCTAATTGACATAATTTGAGTCAATCGGAGGTGTACCTGTGGATGTATTTCAAGGCCTACCTTCAAACTCAGTGCCTCTTTGCTTGACATCATGGGAAAATCAAAAGAAATCAGCCAAGACCTCAGAAAAAAATTGTAGACCTCCACAAGTCTGGTTCATCCTTGGGAGCAATTTCCAAACGCCTGAAGGTACCACGTTCATCTGTACAAACAGTACGCAAGTATAAACACCATGGGACCACGCAGCTGTCATACCATTCAGGAAGGAGACGCGTTCTGTCTCCTAGAGATGAACGTACTTTGTTTAGAAAAGTGAAAATCAATCCCAGAACAACAGCAAAGGACCTTGTGAAGATGCTGGAGGAAACGGGTACAAAAGTATCTATATCCACAGTAAAACGAGTCCTATATCGACATAACCTGAAAGGACACTCAGCAAGGAAGAAGCCACTGCTCCAAAACCGCCATAAAAAAATCCAGACTACGGTTTGCAACTGCACATGGGGACAAAGACCATACTTTTTGGAGAAATGTCCTCTGGTCTGATGAAACAAAAATAGAACTGTTTGGCCATAATTACCATCGTTATGTTTGGAGGAAAAAGGGAGAGGCTTGCAAGCTGAAGAACACCATCCCAACCGTGATGCACGGGGGTGGCAGCATCATGTTGTGGGGGTGCTTTGCTGCAGGAGGGACGGGTGCACTTCACATAATAGATGGCATCATGAGGCAGGAAAATTATGTGGATATATTGAAGCAACATCTCAAGACATCAGTCAGGAAGTTAAAGCTTGGTCGCAAATGGGTCTTCCAAATGGACAATAACGCCAAGCAAACTTCCAAAGTTGTGGCAAAATGGCTTAAGGACAACAAAGTCAAGGTATTGGAGTGGCCATCACAAAGCCCTGACCTCAATCCTACGGAAAATTTGTGGGCAAACCTGAAAAATCATGTGCAAGCAAGGAGGCCTGAAAACCTGACTCGGTTACACCAGCTCTGGCAGGAGGAATGGGCCAAAATTCACCCAACTTATTGTGGGAAGCTTGTGGAAGGCTACCCAAAACGTTTGACCCAAGTTAAACAATTTAAAGGCAATGCTACCAAATACTAATTGAGTGTATGTAAACTTCTGACCCACTGGGAATGTGATGAAAGAAATAAAAGCTGAAATAAATAATTCTCTCTACTATTATTCTGACACTTCATATTGTGGTGATCCTAACTGACCTAAAACAGGGAAGTTTTACTAGAATTAAATGTCAGGAATTGTGAAAAACTGAGTTTAAATGCATTTGGCTAAGGTGTATGTAAACCTCTGACTTCAACTGTGTGTGTGTGTGTGTGTGTGTGTGTGTGTGTATATATATATATATATATATATATATATATATATATATATATATTCCAATGGCCAATAGCTGCTAGGGTCAAATCTATGGTGGAAAGCTATTTAGGGGGCTGTCAATGTTTTGACCTCTAGCTGAACCAATCCTCCCATAACGAAGTGTAAACTGATATTTTAAACTGTAGTACTGTGTGTTTTAATTGTTTGAAACTTTATGTACTGCTTTTTTGACCAGGTCTCTTGCAAAGGAAATTTTTAATCTCAATGAGACTAACCTAGTACAATATAAATAAAATTAAATACAAATTGTAATCCGTACAGTGGTTGTAGAACGGATTGGGTTCAGGAAGGTGGTGTTTCCTGAGTCATCCAGGCTGGAAAGGGCCATGCTGAGGTCATCATACTTCCCAAGCCTGCTATTATAGTACCACTCCACATTCAGAAAATGGGCAATGGTGTGAACAGCTGCACCAAAATGAGGAAAAGAAACAGCAACATTTCCATTAGGACATATTTGTTCAACAGGATAATTCCACACCCAAATTTGACATCCATTTAGGGCAATGAAGGTTAATTAGTTGGTCTCCGCAGCAATGTTCCAACATCTAGTGGAAAGCCTTCCCAGAAGAGTGGAGAATGTTATAATAGCAAAGGGGGGACCAACTCCATATTAATGCCCATGATTGTGTAATGAGATGTTCGATGAGCAGGTGTCCACATACTTTTGGTCATGTAGTTTATCTTGAATAGTACATCTCAAGATACTGGAGGAATAATGTTCCCATGTTCTATCAAAAGTGTCACATACAGTGCTGTGAAAAAGTATTTCCCCCCTTTCTAATTTTCTCTACTTTTATATGTTTGTGATACGGAATGTTATCAGATCTTCAACCAAAACCTGGTACTAGATTAAGGGAACCTGAGGGAACCGATAACACAACAATTACTTACTTATTTAATTTATTTCATAAACAAAGTTATGCAACACCCAATTAACCCCCTTACACACATCCAGGTCCTGAGACAGAAAAGCATCCCCAAACCATCACAATACCACCATGCTTGACCGTTGGTGGAATGCAGTATATGGTTTTCGCCAGGCATAATGGAACCCCTGCCTCAGGATTTGGACGACTTGCCTTAACAGAAGGATCCATGAATTCTGCTCTGTATCAGATAATTCTACAGGAGAATGTCAGGCCATTCGTCTGTGAGCTGAAGCTAAAGGGCAGCTGGGTCATGCAGCAAGACAATGATTCAAAATACACAAGTCTACAAGAAAATGGTTAAAAAGCAACAACAAAATATATGTTTTGGAATGGCCTAGTCAAAGTCCAGAACTAATCCCAATTGAGATGTTGTGGCAGGACATGCTTGAAATGTCACTGAGTTAAAGCAGTTCTGCATGCAAGAGTGGGACAAAATTCCTCCACAGCAATATGAGAGACTGATCAACAACTACAGGAAGCGTTTGATTGCAGTCATTGCAGCTAAAGGTGGCACAACCAATTATTGAGTGTAAGGTGGCAATTACTTTTCACGTAGAGGCATTGAGTGTTGCATAACTTTGTTAATTAAATAAATAAAATAAGTATATATTTTTTGTTATATGTAAACTCAAGTTCCCTTTATTTAATACTAGGTTTTGGTTGAAGATGTGCTAACATTCAGTATAAAAAATATGCAAAAGTAGAGAATCAGAGAGGGGGCAAATACTTTTTCACAGGACTGTTTGTTTTCTAAAGGCTGGGTTGTTTCCTTTGTCCTTCTTGAAACAGACTTTGTGAGGGCTCTAGTCTCTCCGAGGCCAGGACTTTCCCATATAACACAATACACCCTAAGTCAATATTTAGCTTCAGTATCCCTTTATCTAGCATAAGTCAAGGGGTGAAAAAGACAAAGATAGATTTATTATTGCATATGCCTTCCCCACAATGAGAAAGTGTCATATTTTGTGGTGACTAAATAAAACTGGTAACAATTTCACATAAATCTTGCATGTTTCATAAGTACTGTTGACTAAAATTGAGTAGAGTATTTATCTCTGCAAAAGGCTTCAGGTTAGGGGTTTTCAGCTGCTTATCTGACCAGCAAGCAAGTGTTCCATACCTGTCATCAGCCCAATCATGTAGGCCACCAGCTTGTGGAAACTGATATTTTTGTCCAGCTGTTTTCTCATAGTTCGCCCACAGCACTAAAACAGCAACACAAGAACGTTCAAGAAAAATCACAATGAAGATGACAATCAAAGTCAATTAAAGGCCATGAACCTTTATCATCTATTTGAAAAACAATTCAACTATACAAGTCTGTTCCATTATAGGTGTCATCAGACAATATGACTACGCAGTCATTTACAGAACACAGGGAATTACAGCCACAATATTCTCTGATGACAAATTAGACACTTGCACAATGAATGTCCCCACCCTTGGCCCAGCCCTTGGCACTAGAAAGTCTTACCATGAAGGAGCCTCGAATGAGAGACAGCAGGTTACGACACACGGGCAGCAGAATCAGCAGGCAGTTGAAGTTGAGGACGGCTGCAGGGGCTCTGGCCCAGGCCAATGCAGACTGAAAGCCCAAAGACACCCATGTCAACCTGTGTAATGTGTTATCCTATACATACTATCTTTGACATCTGTCCTATCATTAGGAATGGTGTACGCTACAGGTAGACCTCAATTAAAACTGCAATTATATAGAATTAAAAAACTCAACGGACATCGGAAAATTGCATACTTGTCCTATTTAAGTCAAATGCATGGATCATTGAGCACATACTATGTTTATACTACCTAAGGCCTAAATAATATGGTAAGACTCACCCCTAAAATGTGGCGTGTGTAGAAAAACTGATCCCCCAAGTCGTAGAAGAAATAGAACCAGAGGAACAGGAATATATTGATGGCCATCCAGACCACCTGTAAATCCAGCCAGGAGGAGGTCATTACCCAAAACAGCAGGATCGTGACTATTGTATGTTACTTAATTGTATTTATTACTCCTAAAAATAACATATATTTTAGGGTTTCAGTAAGGCTAACCCTAGTTATATTATTTTGTGCATTTGGAGAGATATTGCGCATCTGGGTCATCACTCAGATGGGCTTTGTCTGGCAGTCCAGATAAGAGCCCAAATTGTTTTTATCTCATTCATTTACATTATAGAATAATTGTAGCCTACACTGTCGAAGATGATTAAGGTAATACTCATGTTCTTACCAGTATGAAGGATGACAGTCCATGGTTAATTATCCAGTTGCCCATTTTGAAGGACTTTCGCCATCCACCAGTGACGCTACTGGTCTTTACATCGTTACCTGTTGTTTTTATGTAGCGTATGTTCACACCCCGCCTATTTAAAGTCAGTCACTAGTCCAAGTCATGACATGAGGAAAAGTACAGTCCATAAAATTGCATTACTCAATGAGTAAAGTAATCCTTTGTGTTTGTTGAAAGCGAAATGTCAGCATGTCATTCCTCGCGTCTGTGGAATGAGGAAGAATTGTATTTTTTTGACTGAATGTTGCTGGCTCTTGGGCTCCAAGAAGAGGGCGGTTTTTTGGACAATTGAGAAAGAGCCAGTCCGCCCGACTATATCCATCTCTGTCTGCATCCATAGGCCTCACGTTAACTTTCCCATGGCTCTATATGTTTTTTGGAAAGCAATATCAAGAGTACTAGTACATTTTTTAAAGACAAAATATGATTTATATTACATCATTTTAAAGTAAAGTAACAATGCAGTGGTTAAGGCACTATCTTCATATATTCTATAATACTTTCGAAAACAGTGGCGTACCGCAGTTTCGCGGGCCCAGCCAGGTCTGGTTCATCCCAATTGTTTTAAGTGAAAGACGGACAATTTATGTCAGCCGGGCAAGTTGAGCCTGCTCTGTGGTTGTCCCATTAGGCAGGGGATTTTTTAATACGTTTTTTACCTGTTACACTGGGATAGCAACTTTTGGTCAGGGTGAGCAGAGCACGAGCCATTTCATCCTATTGCTCCGGCCGAGATACTGTACACTGGGCTGCCCGTGTAAACGCAGCCAAAGTGATAAATCAGTTGCTAAACGGTTTAATATGGGCTATGATGAAAATAGAGTTTTCTAATCAGGTCACATAGTTTTAGAGTCCTGGAAAACACCTTGCCCTGTAGGGAGGATGTAAACCCTGTAAAACTGCATAAACGGTGTACTTTTTCATATGAATTCTATTTAAAAACTAGACTAACAGGGGACTTTCCATTACACAGGCAACTGTGATTAGTCAATATAACTAACAGGGCTGTGCTTGTTTTAAACAGGGTTGCATCATGTAGGCCCAGGAATGGGAATGGCCTGTGCCCAAAACCCTTAAGTTATATTCAGTCTAGCCTGTCATTACTATTTGTCGATTTGATTTATTCGTCAATAATGTTGGATTTAAAAGGCCTAGGTATCCTAGCCAACCGAAGTTTGAATATAAACCACATTTTATCTTAACACAGATCAATTGGCTTAGGCTATAAACACAGTATGATTGATTTGCAGTCTTCAGTTTTAAAAGCCCATCTGCCATAAATTGTCCTTCTTTCTCTTAAACAATGGGGATGACCCAGAAAGACAAGTTCCAGGCTAGTTCTTCTGGAATTCCTTCCCGTTTTTCACCAACAAAACAAAAATCTTTCTCTCTATCAGCTGGGCAACTTTAGAGCAGGCTCAACTTGTCCAACAGCTCAGTTCACTTGCCCCAGGCAATAGTGCAACCCTTAAGGTCCCTGCTACAACTTGGTTCAGGAGTTTTGCCAAGGGACCTGTGGTGCCAGCGCTGATGAACACCTCAGAGCGTTGGGCCAATAAACGAAAGGTTGCTGGATCGAATCCCTGAACTGACAAGGTAAAAATCTGTATATTTCAGTTGAATGCATTCAGTTGTACAACTGACTAGGTATCCCCCTTTCCTTTCATGTTTACCTTCCTATCTATAAAAGGTTTTTCGGAAAGCTATACCATAGGCTACTATTATAATAATTAACGACATAATATGATATATATATATATATATATAACAGCATTTTTTATTCAACAAATTTACATTCAAGTAACAATGCAAAAGATAATGCACTTAAACAGACCATACAAAACAAAAACAGGGATTAAATGCACTTCAACGCTACAGACATAAGGTACCAATAAGGCATCAAGTTCTTTATATTAAGTCCTCATTGAAAGTAAAAAGATATGTTCTGAATTGCATTTAAATTACAATATATTTACAAGGACAGTGTGATTACATAAGATCTATTGGCTCTTCAACCCACTTCAAAAGGATCACTGTGAGACTCAATTTGCCTTTTAACCACTGTGTTTGCAAAGGAAAAAAATGAAGGGCAAACTGATACTACACAGCCAGATACTACACTGAAAAAAAATATAAACGCAACATGTAAAGTGTTGGTCCCATGTTTCATGAGATAAAATAAAAGATCCCAGAAATGTTCCATATTTCTCATAAAAGTGCACAGATTTGTTTACATCCCTGTTAGTGAGCATTTATCCTTTGCCAAGATAATCCATCCACCTGACAGGTGTAGCATATCAAGAAGCTGATTAAACAGCATGATCATAACACAGGTGCACCTTGTGCTGGAGACAAACGGCCTCTAAAGTGTGCAGTTGTCACAACGCAATGCCACAGATTTCTCAAGTTGAGGGAGTGTGCAATTGGCATGCTAACTGCAGGAATGTCTACCAATGCTGTTGCCAGATAATTTAATGTTAATTTCTCTACCATAAGCCACCTCCAATGTCATTTTAGAGAATTTGGCAGTACGTCCAATCGGCCTCACAACCACAGACCACGTGGAACCACGCCAGCCCAGGACCTCCACATCCGGCTTCTTCACCTGTTGGATCGTCTGAGACCAGCCACCAGGACGGGACGAAACTGAGGAGTATTTCTGGTCAGTAATAAAGCCCTTTTGCAAAGAAAAACTAATTCTGATTGGCTGGGACTGGCTCCCAAATGGGTGGGCCTATGCCCTCCCATGGCTGTGCCCCTGCCCAGTAATGTGAAATCCATAGATTAGAGTCTAATTCATTTAGTTAAATTGACTGATTTCCTTACATGAACTGTAACTCAGTAAAATCGTTGAAACTGTTGCGTTTACATTTTTGTTCAGTATAATACAAACCATTCATTACAGTGGGTGGAGTGGGGTATGAGGAAGGTAGCTCGGATTTCATCTAACCTTTTATTTCCCCCATCTTACATATGGGCGTGCAGATGAAAAAGAACCCTAATGCAACGTCTGGAGTTTGTTCATTAAGTAAACCCCCGAGAACTAAGCAGGGGAAGTCCCAGTTTAAAGGGCAAATCAGTCCTCTAGGGCCGGAGACACTTGGCATGCTTCCCACACACCTGGCCCCACTGTATCTGACCCTGTGCTGCTCTCTCAAGGCTGCCTTTGTGCATCACACTGGCATATCTTAACAGAGTACATTCTTTGGACTCCCTTGACCCACTGTCTCTCTACCTGTACAGTAGATGTCCAGTACAAACGGTGCACTCGTCAGTAGCCCATTTCCCATTCAACAACAGTGATGTAACATTGTCTATATCATGGCTTATCTTTTTAAGTCCAAGGCTCTGCGTGCACGTGTTATTCTAAAACGAGCAGCATCGATAAAATCATGGCACCAATTTGAAATGCGCTTAGCTAACCACTTGAGACCAACTTGTCCTCTGTGCACCGCAGTACAGAATGAGCTGCTCTGTCCATCTCCTAATCTGCACCACTCACAGTATAACAGTCCTGAGTGTACATAGCCATTAGTTCAGTAGCTGCACCAAGCAGTGGCCCTATATCATCAAATCACAATGTGGGGCCTTCTCAAGCCGCCTCCATGTCTTCAGCGATTGCAGTCTCGTGCTCCCCCAGCTGGCTGGTGAGGTCAGGGGGTTGCAGGTCTGGCGGCTCCAGCGGCACCAGCACCATGGTGGCAGTGGTGGAATAGGAGTGGGGATGCCCCTCCCCCGCTCTCCCCACACCCCTCCGACAGCAGCAGACGCAGGCCAGGCAGTCGTGCACGTTGTGCCTGAAGAGACGCCGGCACGGGTGGCAGAACTGGTAGAAGAGTAGCATGAAGAGCACGGCCAGGCTGTAGCAGATGAGCAGCTGGGCCACCAGCAACGGGGCGCACACGTACGAGTAGAAGTCTGACTTGTAGAAGTACCAGAGGGCGATGAGCACGCTGTTCTCCAGGAAGCGTCCGCCGTAGTAGGCGGCCAGGCGGCCCCAGTGCTGCTTCATCTCGATGAGGTCGCGGTGGCCCAGGTCTAGCTGCACGGCCGACCAGCAGAAGACGTTGATGCAGGCGTACAGGAAGGTGACCAGCGACAGCACCACCGTGGTGCCCAGCTTGCTGAAGTTCTTCTCCACATTGTCGGGCAGCGAGGCGCGTCGAGACCAAAACTCAGCCCAGGGCTGCAGGAAGAAGAAAAGCAGGTTGCCCAGGCCCACGAGAATCACCCAATAGGTGAGCGCGGAGCTGAACAACACCAGGGAGGTGACGCGTGTGGCGATCTCCAGGCCCCGCCACAGGATCATACAGAGGTAGGCGGCTGGGCGCAGCCGCACCTTGTAGTCGTCGTAGCGGATGTTGATGGCCAACACGCTGCACACCAGGGCCCCGTAGGTGATGGAGATGAGGCAGATGACCATCAAAGTCACTGGAATGAACACAGAGACAAAAGTACTCGTTAGACCCTCCAAAACAGCAGCATTCGCCATGAATGCCATCAAGAGGACGCTTACGTCTGATAGGGAGGAAGTACTTCTCCTGGATGTTGGCGTACAGCTGCAGGGTGAGCTGGGGTGTGGATCCCAGGAAGGCCTGGATGACGGCGGTGCGTTTGAAGGCGTTACGGTGGGTGGCAAGCTTGCGCTCCGAGTGGCCGATCTCCCACTCCATGGGCGTGGCCTGGTCCTTCTTCAGCTTGATCTTCCTGGAGATGGTCACATACGGCTCCTCCTCTTTACCCGCTTTGAAGTAAACCACCAGAGCCTCAAAACACCTGAGGAGGAAAGGAGAGAATGGAGTAATACCACAGCCACCAGAGGGCAGTACAGGCTGACAAAAAAAAGAAAACTAAGATTGGAAGTAAAAAAACTAATCACATGATTTGCATTATCATTCAATATTTTCATAAATAAATATTACATTTTGCTTCATATTTAAAATGTAAAAAAATGCAACATTGCTATATGGCTCCAAAACATCTACTTTGGACATGGGCTTAGGGGAGAGAACATAGACAGGCTAGCTACTAGTATTCTCTTCCTGCTAGCTCAGCTGTGGGCTGCTACAGGACACCACATCCAGCCGTCAGCCATTTACAGACGGTGGCTGTTGTGGTGCTGGAGAAATCACGTTCGCTGTGACCTTACAGTGCACAACCAAAACAAGAGCCTCTCGTCTGACTTCAATTCTCTCGGAAACAAGAGACATTTGGGAGGGGCCCAAGCCACCCCTCATCTCTCCAGTGGTACTACTGGTAGCCTATGCAAAAAAAACTGTTGGAGAGTTTTATGACTGGTCTACAGATGGGAGGCGGTAGCGGTCACAAGACTATGATTTTCTGATTGATTTCCAGGGAAGCTTGGCATTATAATGCAGCTAAGAATGCATGCTGGAGTCAGACCAGCCAGCAAGAAATTCAGGTTCTGAATGACTAAGAAACAATGTATTTCACTTAGAGGAAAAAGCACAGCTGTGGAAAAGGTTGGTTGACAGAATCAATATGCCTGATGTCCACAGCAGCATCTAAATGGTACCATCAGCCGAAGCAAAAAGTGCCTACTGCCAGGTAATTACTCCCTGGCCATAAAAATCACTTTGCTCTCTGCTTAGGCTACCAGTACTTGTAAAGAGTACAAAGTAAAACACACATGCAATAAGGAACTACCTTAAATCTGTAGTAGCTTCATCCATTTTTGAACTTACAAATTAATGATATGTAGCCTACCCAGAGATTCTTGAATATAACTTACAAATGCCTCTTGAGCTTAGTTCAACTGTCATACCCCATCAGAACCCAAAATATAAGCCTGTTTTACTCCAATGTAAATAAACATTGTTTAGCTTTATAATTTTATATCATGGATGGTCAAGTCCTGGCATCCATAGCTCTGTCTATGAATTTGAGTGGTTACATTTCTCCAGCCTCATTCCTCAGCTTTTTAGCAAAACAGTGGCGGTGAGATTGCTTTTTATTGTTTCAACTGCTGATTGCCACTTTAAGACATGTGCTGCAGTTCAAGCAACCGTTGCAGTGGTCTTTCATCAAAAAAGCCACAAGGGTAGTTTCATCATCAGGAAATCCTCTCAGCATGCTCCTTGAGAGACAGTAGAGACTCTCACCTCGTTCTGGTTAACAACCGTGATTTGGCATAACACCCACAAGATGCATTGGGGCTAAGGACATACAGACACCAACCTTTCTTCATTGTCTGTAAACATCGTTTCAGTGCTGCATGCTGGGAAAGGGAGATTGCTATCAACTAAGTATGTAGCTACTTTTGCCTCAGGGGAGGAATATATTCTCTCAGAGACAAGCTGTGACAAGGTCCACTCAAGCAGGGAACCAACCTGACACTACAGGGATTCCCAGATGGCCATGTTACACAACATCTTGTCAGATTATCTAAGATATAGATTGCCAGACACATTCATATAGTGAAACTGTACTTTGTGTTAAGTTTACAGATATGCGAGTAACAAGACAAACACTACCCTGTGAGGTAGTCCTTGCCTATTACAAGGTAAAGCAAGCCATGCAGCCAGCAGCATTTCAACCCTTGGTCGGAGTTGCTAAGAAACCTGCTATATCGAAATGCGTCAACACCGATAATGATCTGTGATTTTATCATCCACCAAACTCCACAGGAAGTGCACAGCTGATAAGAAAAAAAAGTGTTATTGTCACATACACTAGAGAGGTTCAGTGAAATGTGCTGTTTTACAGGGTCAGCCATAGTACTACCCCGCCCCTGGAGAAAATTGGGGTTAAGTGCCTTGCTCAAGGGCACAGAGATTATTTTCACCTTGTCGGCTCAGGTATTCAAACTAGCGACCTTTCGGTTACTGACTCAACACTAACCGCTAGGCTACCTGCCGCCCCAAGATCAGCGCAAAGCTCAGATGGGACAGTGGGAGTAACTAACTAATGCACAGCTGTTTCTCTAGTGCAGGGGTCTCCAACAGGTCGACTGCGAGTTACCAGTACCTTGCAGCCCACCTAGGAGTAGCTCACCAAACAATTCTGAAGTATATGCAATTTTCACGTTCTACCGCAAACTGACATAAACAAATCTCCCAAGTAGGCTATCAGACACCGCAAGCAGACAGAAGAATGTGCCTATTTGAAAACTATATAAAAAAAAGTGTAGCTCGCAAGATAATTTTTTTAAAGTAGCTCTCATACCACAAAAGGTTGGAGACCCCTGATCTAGTGCCTCTCTGTTTGACACAGTTAACCATCCACTTAGAAATAAAATAGGGTTTGAGGCAGGGAGTTAATGATATGAAGCTTCCTGCCCAAGGGAACCACATCTCCAGACAAGCCAACCTCCAGAGTATAATTATAGAACTGTGTAGCTGTAGCACAACAACCCTGAAACCAAACCTTGATCTGGTTCTACTGGAAACTGAAGGGCTGCTTCTCACTGGTTACCACAGTGGGGGAGTAGGGGAGCAGGGCTGTTAACAGTGTGCCAATGTCATGTGCTGGCTTGGCAAATGCCTGCTAGTCAGTGACTTGATTTGTCATAAAGCTGTGGTGCTCAAGTACTATTTGAGGAGGTCCGGTCACAAATTTCCTAGGTATTAAAGGTCCGGATGGATAATGTAATTTATCGACATAGCAACAAACCTAGTAACCTCCAACTGTTCACACCCCTTTAGCTGGAAGAGAGAAAATGTTGCAGTTTTAAAACTAATTTTCTGCAATTCAATGCATTCTTCCATGTCTTATGTGTGTTTATATGATACCATGGGTTGAAGCACAACCAAGTTTTTTAAAAATGACAAAATCTTCCTTGTCATTTTTTTTCTTATTTTTTTCGGGGCCCGCCACCCTTATTGACCCCATTCTGGATCCGGTCCACCAGTTGAGTATAGGGGCCATAAAGGGTGCAGCCAGTACAGCCAAAGAGATCATGATAAAAATGACCTTTGAATTGACAAGATATGCGCTGTAAAAGTAAGGTATTCTGGGATGTATTCTAATCTTAGGATATATAAAATCTCTAAAACATTTAACAATTTAAAAAGCATTGATAGTGTGTTTTCATGCAGTAAACCTGCTACTCTAGAGGAATCTGGAGGGATATGACACAGGTCACTGCTTCCACATCCGTCAGAGGCTCCGCTAGAAATTTGAATACTTGACACAGTGGTTTCTTCCACACATGGCTGATAGTCACACTTCACTAAATGGATCACATTCACCTCACAGATTCAAGGCAGTTCCTTGATGTGGAAAATGTTCAATGCAGAACGACAATAATGAATTATAGGAAACACTATTATTCTACTTTTCTGGGTCTTTTGTTATCTGTAATGTTATCCATTGTACACCATATGGAATGGTAAGTCACGCAGAGCTAAAGACAACATGCCAAAGGCCTACTTCTTGCAGTGTTAAAGGGCCACACCCTCAGCTATCTACAAGGTCTACGGTGTAGAGCTGGGACGATAAACCGGTGTTGATAATTGGTGACCACTTATCGCAGACATTTTGCTGATATCATTTATTGTAGAGAAACATGACATTTGAAATTAAATACGTTTGCTAATATGGGTGATTGTTAATGTGACAATTTATGGCTACAACCATTAAACTACTAGTAGTTTAAAAGATGAATACTATCTTTGCACATTAATGTTATATACTTATCGTTAACACATCAATTCACAGTGCTATGGATTTTTGCCCATATTGTCCAGCTCTACTACAATGGATCAAATATTAGTCAAATCCAAGGTACGGTTGACAAACCAAAGCTCACCAACAGTGTCACTCAAGATATGCCCCGTTTCTAAACAGCTACCAAAGACTCCCCTTGAACTTTATTTTGCAAGTGACAAATGGCTCACGGTTTGTTCAACAGGTTTAGCTAAGAGTGATTTGTATTTAAAGAATTAAGTGAGGGGACTTTCAGCGTTTGAGCAGCAATGGAAGCCTTCAAAGGGTGGGCATTTCACACCAAAGCAAAAGGAGAGATATGGTTCTCTAATTTCAGCCAATTAGATATGTGAAACTAATTAAATAAAAAGTGTCTCATCAAAACTAAGACATACATTTCTGTATACCAATGGCATTGACCTCAAAATGGGGCCCCACTCCTTACAACTTGTCACTTTGCACTGACAGCTCAAACCCAATTAGAAGTGGGTTGACACAAAGAAGCAGCTGTATCTACAGTAGACTACACGACTGGCATGTCTGACAAAGGAGTAAATGAGAGGGTCCATCTGAACATTTACCCACTTCACATCTGGTCAAACAGGTTTGAAGAGGCAGGAAAACACACGGCCTAATTTATAGGATAACTGAGTAAACATTGTAGAGCGTTTCCTAGTATGCCTGCAGTACTGTAGCGGGAAATAAAGTAGTTTCGTGAGGGCTCATGAGTGCAGTATGTTGCAAATACTGCGTCCAAATTAAGTATTTTTTTACTGCAGTAATTTTGCAGTACACTGCAGTTGTTTAATTACTGCATCCAAAACACCACAGTCAACTGCAGTTACTGCACTTTTACTGCAGTGTCAAAACGGAAATATTTTTTGTAAGGCGGGGTATAGTGTTCTACACTATGTCAGGCAGTAGAACGCTCATATATAAACCATTTTACACATTACCCTCTCTCCTTCGAGAAGCATCTTCCCGGACAGTCCCACCTGACAACAGGTACGCTTCCCCAACACCCCGCCCGAGACCACCAAATTGGAATGATCTCACCAATGTAGCCGGAGAGAGAACAGCTGATTGGGGGCAAGATTCTACTGTGCAGAGGTGAGCGCTCTACTGCCTGTACCACGAACGCCTGGGCGGCAGTAGACAACTCACATTACAGTACAACTCAGCACTATGCTTCAAGTCATCCTAGTTGCGGTCCGAAGCTACTCAGCACTGTGATTACTTGTGGTACTATACCTACCTAATAAGTGGGCCCAGGAGTAGTAGATGCAAGAAGAGGACGAGGGGGCGGTCTCTTCCTAAATCTCTATGAATGAATGTCAGCGCCAACTGAGTCAATACAGCGGGCACCAACATGAAGGTGATGGTTGACCCCATCCAGATGTCGTCATCGCTCTTGTGGTAAACGTTGCAAAGCACCGCTGCGCAGACAAACTCTGCACAATACAACAATGTGGCCAACACCACGCTGAAAGGGGGCTGAATGTTACTGTGGTTGACAACCAACATGACTCCATTTTCAGAGGCGGTTTCATGGTGGGATTGCTCGACGTCAGAGATATTTTCGACGTGGTCGCCCTCTTCTGCCATGGCCCTCTCACTGAACAAAAACAACGTCAGATAATTGAGAACTGTAGGGCGGATGGATGGCTCCGTTTTAGGCAGGAAAGTAGGCTATGGATTGCAGTGTCACATTGTATCCTTATGCAGACATAATGTAGCAATTTCTTCAAACAAATCAGGTCAGTTTTATCATTCATGAACATATAAAGTTTGTCGTTAAATGTTTGCTTCGGTAGGTCCTGTGCTTTCGTCAAATTTCAATACACAACAATAACTCTTTACAGTTCAGCATGACGCGCTCTCTTGTGCTTATTTTCATTCCGTTTACAGACAGTTTCGACCATGGCCACTATAAAATAAAAACAGCATCGTATCTCTCCGGTAGCCTTCCAAGTCAAGACCGGGTGGTTGTACGTGTAAACACCAGTCATTGTCAAAGATTTGCATTGCGCTCGAAACTTTCTTTGCCAAAGACATGCATGCAGCTGATGTCCGCCTGCAAATGTTGTGCTCAGTGCCCCCCATTTACCCCCAAAGCGACGTCAAATGTTGTATCCTTATCAACACCGAAACAATCCATCCACTGTAGTGTCCCATTGCAAATTTGAATGTTTTCGTTAGCTCCGCTAGTGATCAAGAAAGCAAACCATGTGTCTGAACAGGTCTCCTATTTTTTTTTTTTTTCTAATTTGTTTTCTTTCTATGGAAGTGTTTGTAGGGTAGGGGCAGTGCTGCCGCTCTCAGCCCCTGGGTCCTAGGACCGGTTGGCTCCTTCTTCTATGATATAATGGAGGCCCCCAAACAATCGTGTAACTGTATGCCGCCACCTACTGTGCTGGAATGTACGATCAATCATGATCTGCCCAATTCTGCACAACCAAAATTATTTAAAAAAGTTTTAGAACACCAACTCATTCAAGGGTTTTTATTTTCTTTATTTAGACTATTTTCTACATTGTATAATAATAGTGAAGACATCAAAACTATGAAATAACACATATGAAATCATGTAATAACCAAAAAAGTGTTAAACAAATAAAAATATGTTATATTTCAGATTCTTCAAATAGCCACACTTTGCCTTGAAGACAGCTGTGCACACTCTTGGCATTCTCTCAACCAGCTTCATGAGGTAGTCACCTGGAATGCATTTCAATTAACAGGTGTGCCTTCTTAAAAGTTCATTTGTGGAATTTCTTTCCTTCTTAATGCGTTTGAGCCAATCAGTTGTGTTGTGACAAGGTAGGGGTGGTATACAGAAGATAGCCCTATTTGGTAAAATACCAAGTCCATATTATGGCAAGAACAACTCAAATAAGCAAAGAGAAACGACAGTCCATCATTACTTTAAGACATGAAGGTCAGTGAATACAGAACATTTCAAGAGCTTTGAAGGTTTCTTCAAGTGCAGACGCAAAAACCATCAAGCGCTATGATGAATCTGGCTCTCATGAGGACCGCCACAGGAAAGGAAGACCCAGAGTTACCTCTGCTGCAGAAGATAAGTTCATTAGAGTTAACTGCACCTCCGATTGCAGCCCAAATAAATGCTTCACATAGTTCAAGTAACAGACACATCTCAACATCAACAGTTCAGAGGAGACTGCATGAATCAGGCCTTCATGGTCGAATTGCTGCAAAGAAACCACTACTAAATGACACCAAGAAGAAGAAGAGACTTGCTTGGGCCAAGAAATATGAGAAATGTGTTCTTTAGTCTGGAGTCCAAATTCAAGATTTATGGTTCCAACCGCCGTGTCTTTGTGAGACGCGGTGTAGGTGAACGGATGATCTCTGCATGTGTATTTCCCACCTTAAAGCATGGAGGAGGAGGTGTTATGGTGTTTGGGTGCTTTTCTGGTGACATTGTTTGTGATTTATTTAGAATTCAAGGCACACTTAACCAGCATGGCCATCACAGTATTTTGCAGCGATACGCCATCCCATCTGGTTTGGGCCTCCAGGCTGTGTAAGGGCTATTATATCTAGAAAGAGCGTGATGAGTGCTGCATTAGAAGACCTGGCCTCCAAAATCCCCCGACCTCAACCAATTGAGAGGGTTTGGGATGAGTCGGACCGCAGAGTGGAAAAGCATTCCAGGTGAAGCTGGTTGAGAGAATGCCAAGCGTGTGCAAAGCTGTCATCAAGGCAAAGGGTGGCTACTTTGAAGAATCTCAAATATAAAACATATTTTGATTTGTTTAATACTTTTTTGTCATTACATGACTCCATATGTGGTATTTCATAGTTGTGATGCCTTTACTATTATTCTACAATGCAGAACATAGTATAAGTAAAGAAAAACCCTTGAATGAGTAGGTGTTCTAAAACTTTTGACCAGTAGCATATATAATAATAATAATTCAAAACCAAATAAATCCCTAACTTCTACCCCCTCTCCTCCCCAAACCCATTAAACTTTATCTATATGATACTAAAACACTCCACCCTTAGGATTGTTCAGCATATAAACAACCATTTCAACAGTAACATCTGTTACCCCCAATATCTATTTTGCCGTCTCCACAATAACCTTCAACCTGGCATTTTGATATTGATAACCTTACCAATAGAAGCTATTAAATCAACTTGATTCATTATTAAAGTGTCCTTTGATTCCGCACATTCATGAGCACAACATTTCTGAACAGGCCTCAAAACCCTGCCAGGACCATGAGAAGCATCAGCCCTGACAGTAGGTCCACTTACTACAGGTACATCCATGTAATCTCCATCAGTCCCCACTGTAGTTCTACCAATCTGTTTCACGGCCTCTTCATATGACACATCATGACTGATCCTATATCTCTGAGCTTCTCTATCCTCTCTCTGTACCTGGCATCCACCAATATTCTGTGCTGTGGAAGCACAGAATCATCTAGAACATGGGTAGGCAACCCTGGTCCGGAGTGATGCAGGCACTTCATGTTTTGGATTTAACCAACCTGTAAGACCAGGTGTGTTGAATTTAGGCAATCACTGAACTGATCAATTTGCTCAGTTGGTCAGGTGTGGTGCGTAGTTGGAACAAAATCCTGCAGCACCCGTGGCACTCCAGGAACAGGGTTGCCTATCCCTGGTCTAGAATGTCATTGTTTGCTGTAGGGTTAAGATTTCCCTTCACTGGAACTAAGCCCGAACCATGAAAAACAGCCCCAGACCATGATTCCTCCTCTACCAAACTTTACAGTTGGCACTATGCATTGGGGCAGGTAGTGTTCTCCTACCATACGCCAAACCCAGATTCGTCCATCAGACTGCCAGATGGTGAAGCGTGATTCATCACTCCAGGGAATGGGTTTACACTACAAAAGAGTCCAATGGCGGCCTCCCTGGTGGCGCAGTGTACTGCAGCGCCAGCTGTGCCACCAGAGACTCTGGGTTCGCGCCCAGGCTCTGTCGTAACCGGCCGCGACCGGGAGGTCCGTGGGGGGACACACAATTAGCCTAACGTCGTCCGGGTTAGGGAGGGTTTGGCTGGTAGGGATATCCTTGTCTCATCGCGCACCAGCGACTCCTGTGGCGGGCCGGGTGCAGTGCGCGCTAACCAAGGTTGCCAGGTGCACGGTGTTTCCTCCGACACGTTGGATGCGCGCTGTGTTAATAAGCAGTGCGGCTTGGTTGAGTTGTGTATCGGAGGACGCATGACTTTCAACCTTCGTCTCTCCCGAGCCCGTACGGGAGTTGTAGTGATGAGACAAGATAGTAGCTACTAACAATTGGATACCACGAAATTGGGGAGAAAAAAGGGGTGAAATTCAAACAACAAAATAAAGTCCAATGGCGGTGAGCTTTACACCACCCCAGCCGGTGCTTGGCATTGCACATTGTGATCTTAGGCTTGTGTGCAGCTGCTTCCCTTTTTTCTCCCCAATTTCGTGTGCGGCTGCCCATTTCATGAATCTCCTGATGAACAGTTCTTGTGCTGAGTTGCTTCCAGCGGCAGTTTGGAACTCGGTAGTGACTGTTGCAACCGAGGACAGAAGATTATTACGCTCTTCCGCACTCGGCGGGCCCATTCTGTGAGCTTGTTTGGCCTACCACTTCGCTGCTGAGCCGTTGTTGCTCCAAGATGTTTCCACTTCACAATAACAGCACTTGATTGGGGCAGCACTAGCAGGGCAGAAAAGGTGGAAAGGTGGCATCCTATGACGGTGAAAGTCACTGAGCTCTTCAATAAGGCCATTCTACTGCCAGTGTTTGTCTATGGAGATTCCATGGCGGTGTGATGAATTTTATACACCTGTCAGCAACAGGTGTGGCTGAAATAGCCAAACCCACTAATTTGAAGGGGTGTCCACATACTTTCATATATACAGTGCATTGAGATCAGTTTAGAAAGATGAAGAATGAAACTCTTATTATAACAATACTATGGCCAGCTATATACAGTACCTCTCAACCTTTCGTAAAGTGTACTATGATTAACTGAATGCTCTCTTTCACAGTGCCTGTGTGTTGTACAGGGCAGGAGCACAGAGAGATGAGTTGTCCTCAGTTTCTCATTTTAGGCTCCACTACAACTACTAGGACAGACCTGACCTGTTACAGCACCACAGCTATGTGGAGCACTGCTATGTGGAACCCTGCTATGTGGAACCCTATGTTACTTTTACTAGCGTTGCTATGTGAAACCCTGTTATGTAGAGCCCTGCTATGTGTAACCCTGCTATGTGTAACCCTGCTATGTGGAGCCCTGCTATGTATAACCCTGCTATGTGGAGCCCTGCTATGTGGAATGCTGCTATGTGTAACCCTGCTATGTGGAGCCCTGCTATGTGGAGCGCTGCTATGTGGAATGCTGCTATGTGGAATGCTGCTATGTGGAGCCCTGCTATGTGGAGCCCTGCTATGTGTAACCCTGCTATGTGGAGCCCTGCTATGTGGAGCCCTGCTATGTGGAGCCCTGCTATGTGTAACCCTGCTATGTGTAACCCTGCTATGTGTAACCCTGCTATGTGGAGCCCTGCTATGTGGAGCCCTGCTATGTGTAACCCTGCTATGTGGAGCCCTGCTATGTGTAACCCTGCTATGTGTAACCCTGCTATGTGGAGCCCTGCGATGTGTAACCCTGCTATGTGGAATGCTGCTATGTGGACATGTGCAGTGGGAGAGCCAGGCTAGCTCATATCCAAACATTGAAGGGTTGCTGGTGTCCATGACTTACTTTCACTAGTATAACAAGTGCTCTGAGAGTCAGGAAGCAAGTTCAGGGAGTGAGTGTTTTAAGAAATAAACACAACTAAATACAAAACAAGAAACACAAAAAACGCACAGACATAACACTGGAACAGAAACAATAACGCCTGGGGAAGGAACCAAAGGGAGTGACATATATAGAGCAAGTAATCAGGGAGGTAATGGAGGCCAGGTGAGTCTGATGCTGCACAGGTGCCGCGTAACGATGGTGACAGGTGTGCAGCATAACGAGCAGCCTGGTGACCTAGACCCCGGAGAGGGAGCACTAGGTTCTGTATAGTCCAGGGGTGTCAAACTCATTTAATAGAGGGCAGAGTGTCTGCAAGTTTTTGTTTTTTCCTTTCAATTAAGATCTAGACAACCAGGTGAGGGGAGTTCCTTACTAATTAGTAACATTAATTCATCAATCAAGTACAAGGGTGGAGTGAAAACACAGACACTTGGCCCTCCCTGGAATGAGTTTCACACGTGGCCAGAAACCAGTCTGGTTATAGACTTACGATAGCCATGACACACATAGTGTTGCATTTGGTTTACATTTCAATTTGGAACTAAGTTTTACAAAAAAAAAAGACAAACGAAGTCACATCTTTTAAATGAAAGGGACCCCAGGGGACCGTTTATTGTTTTCTCCGGCTGAGAGGGATCCCATCTGCTTCTTTTGGCTTTGCCTTTTGGTCAGTGCTAAAGTGGTGTCTTTAATTTAATGTTGACTTCAATCTGGCCAATCATTTGAAACTATCTCTAAACTTGGAATTAAGATGTTGTGCTCAACAACAGAGAATGTAAAATGCAGACTGTTGTCGATAGATTTATCATCACAACTAATGTTATATAAACCATCTAATTTTTGTATTCGTATTATGACCACAGTGCACTGTTTTCCATATGAAAGCCCAAACCCAGATTAAACATTCATGTTTTTTCCAGAGCGGCACAATAACAGCTCAAAGGCATAGTGATACCCGTGATGAGTCAACCCAAAATATGAGCATCACTCCCCAGTGTAACCAGATGGGTCCCAGGCAGTCAGTGCTGCATTGTGAATGGGGCTTACAAAGTCTGCTGGAGGCCCTCCTGCTATTAATAATGAATGTGTGTGGCGAGACAGCGCTGTGGGTCAGTGGCTGGAGACTGTAGAGGTTGTTTACCATGTAGCAGGTCTGAGGCCCTGTCATTAGTGGCCCAGCAGGTTTTTATACCCAGAGAGGGTTTAAGATAATTTACTTTGCCCAGAATCTGTCCGTGTGAGATAAGCCCTTTTTTGTATGGAGATCTATGAGAGAGTGTCAAATTTTGTGAGGCTTATTTGATCGAATAGAAGTTTAGTAATGTTCAGGCTGTTACAAATGTACTGATATAAGTGGAGGTACGTGGCATTCTGGCAACTTTGAGAAAAACAACTTAGTTGTGCCTGTTGTTCATCTGCCCTCTCATTGGCTAGAATGACCTAATAAGACTCTTAAGGGAACGTTCTCTAAAGTTGTGGGAACATTTAGTGTTAGCTGGGTCTAGCCAATCAGATCAGACGAAACAAACTCCCTATTCTGTCACTGAACAAAAAGCTGAAGACAGTTTTGGCTCAGATTCAAACCAATTAAACAGTCTTAAACAATACATCCCACAGCCATTGGAGGCATAGAGGTTAAAGGGTGTACTATTCTGTCATTACAGTCACTAGTTAGTGGAACAATTTAAAGAAGCGAGACTTCAGAGGGAACATAACCCTCAGACATTCAGCTATCAGGTCTCTCTGAGATATGTTAGGTAAGTGGAGGGAATGACTATATAAGGCACGGTGTACAGCTGTGTGCGCACGTGCCTAAGTGTGTGTACTGTGGTCAGAGCCTCAGAGGAGTCTAGTCAGCAGGTGAAGCTCATGCCTGATTGGATACAGGGGTAACGACTTAATGAGATGAAGCATGTACACAAAACACAGTTCCAGGGCATGTTCTTCCTGTTATGCGAAACATTTAAAGTAAAACAAATCTATTGACAAAAAAAGAAATACCCCACAGAGTGAAAAATATTTGTCAGTCACATTTTACGTTTGACTGCCTAATAAAATAAATACTGTTATTTTATAGTGTTGTGGTTAAAAAGGTTGGCTGTGAAAAATCATGCATTTTTATCATGAGTAGACAGACTGTGATTTGGCTGCACTGCAAAATATTTCCTGCCCATGTCAGCTCATCTGTGAGAAAACCACACACAGACACATAATCACAGCCCCTTGTAGTGTGAATGGTTCCATTAGACATCAAGGCCATCTAGTGGCCATTTTGATGATGTATCAACTTGTAAATATGTTACAAGGCAGCAATAATATTGTAACAAAAAAATGTAACAGAGCTACATTTACCTCATATTGCATGTTTGATTCCCATGGAAAATGATTGTGATAAGCTACTGTCATTGTTAGATTACATGAAACATTATTGTGATAAACCTCTGTCATTGTTAGATTACATGAGACGTTGGGTGCCCTACAGTACAGCGTGATGTCATTATGCGCTGTGTGTCTTCTGTGCCAATTTTTATTTAATATTCTATCTAGAATTTCATGTGGCTCCTGTTTCCTAGGCTTTCTCCTGAGAACACCAGTGGACATGTTCTGCTTGTGAACTGAGCTGCTACTCTGAGAACACTGCTGTGTGAATTGGATATTCTGTCATGGACTAGTGCAGCTTGGCATCATTTCTATGGTGGCCAGTGCATTTAGGTTGTTGAACATTGTTTACATAACCATGTGTACAGTAGCTACAACCTTTTTACCACTGTTAACTGATAAAGCGCTCTCTGTCATCTTCAGATTCAACCATATCAATATTTTTTATTGCAGTCAGTGACGTGTCTTATTGCACTTTTATGGTCTAGTTGTATGAACTCAAAATGTCCCCTTTTATTGCTACATTGCAATTTGTATAGAGAAAGGCAATCTTTTAAAAATGTTAAATAAAAGTGATTCACCTGAAACAGGAAAACTTAGCAATAAAAAAAAATATGAATATTGAAAAGATCTACCGTAGGTGGAAGTCTGGTTCTAGTTCAACCAAGCTTGAGGGAAGAAAGAGGGCCAGAATGTTCATGCTCTGACTGACCTAGTGTGTGTGTGTGTGCAGCTTCATGGAGACTGAGCAGATGCAGAAAGCTGAGACCTGCAGGAGTTGTTTAGCACACCTCAGACAGACAGACGCTCACACGCCTGCTTTCTGTGTACAACCAGACTGTGGCAGACTACACACAGGTCTAAAGATGTCAGACAGCTGGTAGGCTACTGTGTCTGAATGCCAGCCAGGTCAGTCACATAGTTCCATGACATGTATTTAAGAGTCCATATGCATTTATACTGTGTATTGTAAAACAAACCCAATGGTGGAGACCATATGGGCTTACGGACATTTTATGGGGATAGAAAAGGGGAAAAGAAAAGGGGGAAACCTAGTCAGTATTACAACTGAATGCCTTCAACAGAAATGTGTCTTCCACATTTATTTCAACCGCTCTGAATCAGAGAGGTGCAGGGGGCTGCCTTAATCGACATCCACGTCTTTGGCACCCGGGGAACAGTGGGTTAAGTGCCTTGCTCAGGAGCAGAATGACAGATTTTTACCTTGTCAGCTCGGGGATTCGATCCAGCAGATACACAGTATACAGGCAATTCCCAGACCCAATGAATAGTGCTTACCTCAAAGGGATAGGAATGCACTGTAGATACAGCCCATGTTCCTTAGTAACCAGGTACCAAAACCCAGGCTATATAATCACACAGATGACACTAACTTTTGTCCAAGAGATTTCAAAGAGTAAAGACATTATTAACTTTTTTCATCTGATTCTAGGTACGTTTAGATGTACATTTAGACAAACTGGTACAAAAATGTTGGTTTGTTAGTAGGCTGTGGTGGCCATCTGTAAGTCAGACTTTTTTTAAGGATATGTATTTTATTGGATTTTCTCACACAAAAAAGTCACACGTTCTTATAACAGGATTACAGCAGTAGTTGGACAGGCATAACAATTTCGTAAACAATGTTAAGTTGTTAGACAGCTGTGCATTGGTGTTGATATAAAAACATGTTCTATATCTAAACTGATGCTAATGAGATGTGTTTACACAGGCAGCCCAACTCCAATCAGTCTGCTGTCCTTCAACACCCATGATCTAAATGGCTCCGGAGTCTTCTGGAGTTTATTGACCCGGGTCACCTGACAGTGACCTTGGCTAACTTGGCACCGTTCGTTATATAAGTCTATGGTTTGCACCTTGGCTCTGTATCACAATGAGTTCTTCTTTCAGGTGGGAACTAAGGAGAAGATGGTGGCCGCTGTGCTCACCTCGTTCTGTTTCACCACAACTGATGACCAACTTCTGCAGCTGGGACAACCGAGATCCAGCAACCCATCAGGCAAGAATAACTCTCTCAAATGGATTAACTCAGTCTGCAATTACTTGCGATTGCAAATATATAACACTTTCACTTAAATTGCTCCAAGACTATATCTCACATTTTCACGCAGGAAAGTCAATGCACTGGTGGTCGGTCTTGACAAAGCAGGAAAAACATCCACTGTCAGTGAATTAAATACACACCAATAGAAATATAACACGGTTATCTGGGTTGTCTGACATAAATTGTTCTGTCTCTGTCTGCAGTGCCCCCGATGGATGAGGGGTTAGACTCGTGGGTGTGTCCGGATGGAGCTGAGAGTGGAGAACTTCCTGGTCAGCCTGCTTGACATCGGTGGGGCCCCGGAGGTGCGGGGGTCCTGGGGGGATCTCTATGGGGAGGTCCATGGGTTCATCTTTGTGGTGAACTCCAGTGACCAGCAGAGTATTAAAGAGGTCCAGGAGTATCTGACAGACCTGCTGAAGCAGCATAAAGTGGTGGGAAAACCACAACTGTTGGAAGGGCTACTTCTTATATCAAGTTTGAATTAATGTAAACAGAATATTTGATCAATGCCAAAATAAAAGTTACAGCTGATTTTATAACTTTGTTATACAAGGTTCTATGAGGTGTATAGAACCCATGAGGTGACAGACGATCTATATTACCTAAACCCATTAAAACCTCAGTGTGACCATTTACAGTGGGCAAGGATGGACAGCAGCGAAGCTGATTAGTGCTTTCAATGTAGTTTTTCCTTTTTTGAACCAACTGATGAAATGTTTTGCTCTGTTGTTGTGTTGTAGGCTGGCCAGAAAGCAGGACAAGATGAACGCCCTGCTGGGGATTGAGATAATTGAGATCCTGTCTCTGGAGAGACTGGTGAACCAGAGCCGCTGTCTGTGCCACATTGTGAGTCTAGTCCTCGTACACACAACTCTCCACACAACTAGACAGAGAGACAGACAGCCAATCAGCTAGCCAGCCATCCAGCTAGCCAATCAGAGATACAGATTATGTTAATTATGTACAGGAGACCGATAGATACATAGACAGACACAAATCCATAGATTTGATTGTGTTGTGCTTTTCTGCTCAAGAAGCCCTGCTCAGCCTTCATGGACCAGCTGAGGTGGACAGACAGAAGACGCTGTGGGGTCTTTGCTGGCTGCTGCATGCCGTCAATCTGGATTACCCAGAACTCTGTTCTTTCATAATCAGGAACATCAGGGACAGGAGACCTCTGGCACCAGATGAGGGACAACCGTGGGAAGATGGAGAGGCTGCAGCAAGCCCAAAGATGAAAGGTAAGAGAGAGACTATAACTCTGTGCCTTCAGTTAGACTCCTAGAAAAGCATCTGTCTTGGTCAATGTGTAGAGATTGCAGTGACAGAATATGTATCCATGAACTATTTCAAAGACATTGCTTAGCTACGTTAGCGAAAGCATTGTGGCATTGATATTTTTTCATGTAAAATGTTGTCTCTGTGTAGGATACGTGGCAGCAAAAATAACCTTGATAAAGTACAACGCCTTCAAGAAAAGGACCAAAGGCCCAGACCCCCTTCCTACAACCCATTTGAGACATTGACAGTTTTAGTTGCAGATCCATTTGATCTTGATAAGATTCCTATAGTTTCAGTACAGTAAAGGTGTTATGTGTGAACTGATACACATTTTGTATTTTAGGATAATATGAAGAAAAAGAAGGGAGGCCTGCCCTGCCTGCAAACCCTCCACAACCTCGTTCTATTACCTCATATCTTACATTTATGGATTACAACTGGAGTTTCCATCAGCTTTTGAAGGACAATTTAAAAAGACCTGACAGCACATTTTTCTTAGTAGCAACTGTGTAGGAATTACAAAGCCAATACACCTCTGAGAAATGTGTGTTTATTTTATGTTACCAAAATATGTTATATGTGAGTGTCAATATTTATTTATTAGTGGTTATTTAATTATCTGTAGTAAAAGTAAACAATTGTTTACAAACATGATCAATGTACGGACAAACTATTTCAATTCCTTGTAAATATACATAGAGTTGATCTGTTTATATTGCAATTTTGATGGAAAGTAAGACTTGATTTTATAAAGTTTCTTAGCCCCTTTGTTATATTATATGTTATATGTTATATGTTGCTCGCTTCGAGGCAAGCAACACTGAGGCATGCATGAGAGCATCAGCTGTTCCCGACGACTGTGTGATCATGCTCTCTGAAGCTGACGTGAGTAAGACCTTTGAACAGGTCAACATACACAAGACGGATTACCAAGACGTGTGCTCCAGGCATGTGCTGACCAACTGGCAGGTGTCTTCACTGACATTTTCAACATGTCCCTGATTGAGTCTGTAATACCAACATGTTTCAAACAGACCACCATAGTCCCTGTGCCCAAGAACACAAAGGCAACCTGCCTAAATGACTACAGATCCGTAGCACTCACGTTCATCGGGCCAGCAGCATACCACCCTGCATACCACTGCTGGCTTGCTTCTGAAGCTAAGCAAGGTTGGTCTTGGTCAGTTCCTGGATGGGAGACCAGATGCTGCTGGAAGTTGTGTTGGAGGGCCAGTAGGAGGCACTCTTTCCTCTGGTCTAAAAAAAATAAAAAATTTTTTTTTTAAATATCCCAATGCCCCAGGGCAGTGATTGGGGACATTGCCCTGTGTTGGGTGCCGTCTTTCGGATGGGACGTTAAACGGGTGTCCTGACTCTCTGAGGTCATTAAAGATCCCATGGCACTTATCGTAAGAGTAGGGGTGTTAACCCCGGTGTCCTGGCTAAATTCCCAATCTGGCCATCAAACCATCACGGTCACCTAATAATCCCCAGTTTACAATTGGCTCATTCATCCCCCTCCTCTCCCCTGTAACTATTCCCCAGGTCGTTGCTGCAAATGAGAATGTGTTCTCAGTCAACTTACCTGGTAAAATAACAGATAAAATTAAAATAGCCATGAAGTGCTTTGAAAGGATGGTAATGGCTCACATCAACACCAGAATCCCTAGACCCACTCCAATTTGCATACCGCCCAAACAGATCCACAGTTGATGCAATCTCTATTGAACTCCACACTGCCCTTTCCCACCTGGACAAAAGGAACACTTATGTGAGAATGCTATTCATTGACTACAGCTCAGCGTTCAACACCATAGTACCCTAAAAGCTCATCACTAAGCTAAGGATTCTGGGACTAAACACCTCCCTCTGCAACTGGATCCTGGACTTCCTGACGGGCCACCCCCAGGTGGTGATGGGTAGGTAGCAACACATCTGCCACGCTGATCCTCCTGTACTCCCTGTTCACCCACGTCTGCATGGCCAGGCACGACTCCAACACCATTATTAAGTTTGCAGATGACACAACAGTGGTAGGCCTAATCACCGACAATGATGAGACAGCCTATAGGGAGGAGGTCAGAGACCCGGCCGGGTTGTGCCAGAATAACAACCTATCCCTCAACGTAACCAAGACTAAGGAGATGATTGTGGACGACAGGAAAAGGTCGACCGAGCACGCCCCCATTCTCATCAATGGGGCTGCAGTGGAGCAGGTTGAGAGCTTCAAGTTCCTTGGTGTCCGTATCAACAACAAACTAGAATGGTCCAAACACACCAAGACAGTTGTGAAGAGGGCACAACAAAGCCTATTCCCCCTCAGAAAACTAAAAAGATTTGGCATGGGTCCTGAGATCCTCAAAAGATTCTACAGCTGCAACATCGAGAGCATCCTGACCGGTTGCATCACTGCCTGGTACCGCAATTGCTCGGCCTCCGACCACAAGGCACTTCAGAGGGTAGTGCGTACGGCCCAGTACATCACTGGGGCAAAGCTGCCTGCCATCCAGGACCTCTACACCAGGCGGTGTCAGAGGAAAGCCCTAAAAATTGTCAAAGACCCCAGCTACCCCAGTCATAGACTGTTCTCTCTACTACCGCATGGCAGACGGTACTGGAGTGCCAAGTGTAGGACAAAAAGGCTTCTCAACAGTTTTTACCCCCAAGCCATAAGACTCCTGAACAGGTAATCAAATGACTACCCGGACTATTTGCATTGTGTGCCCCCCAACCCCTCTTTTATGCTGCTGCTCTCTGTTTATCATATATGCATAGTAACTTTAACTATACATTCATGTACATACTACCTCAATTGGGCCGAACAACCAGTGCTCCCACACATTGGCTAACCGGGCTATCTGCATTGTGTCCCACCCACCACCCTCCAACCCCTCTTTTACGCTACTGCTACTCTCTGTTCATCATATATGCATAGTCACTTTAACCATATCTACATGGACATACTACCTCGATCAGCCTGACTAACCAGTGTCTGTATGTAGCCTCGCTACTTTTATAGCCTCGCTACTGTATATAGCCTGTCTTTTTACTGTTGTTTTATTTCTTTACTTACCTATTGTTTACCTAATACCTTTTTTTGCAATATTAGTTAGAGCCTGTAAGTAAACATTTCACCTGTTGTATTCGGCGCATGTGAAAAATAAACTTTGATTTGATTTATTTGACTGTTGAAAACATTACCCACAGAAAAGAAAGTTTGTGAAAGGAAAATAGCATTATGAGATATTACAACACCAGGTCAATTTGAGGAAATAACAAGTACAAAATTGAACTGTACAATGGGCATGCTTCCTTCAAAGTTTACCATATGCCTTGAAGTATTCTCACTGTGCTTGTTCACTTTGAAGATGACAATGCTTCATTGCTTGACCTGGACTGCTCCCTGCAGTCCAAACAGTTTTAGGACAAGCTCCAAACTATTAGCCATACAGGTATGTTCCCATGTTTCCTATTTCACTACTAGGCTATTAGTATTATTTATGCATGCTAACTTTGATGTTACATTTTTGAGGATTTTTTTCTTCTTCTTGTTTGCCTATGACCAAATAATATTCAGATGACCTGATAATATTGCTTGGTATATGGGCCCCATAAATGGGCATTTGGACCCTGTGTACAAATTTCCTGTCGCCATTTTTGTCGCTTTTCTAGAAGCCCATCCCCCCTAGCATCTTCACAGGAAAGAATAGTCAGTGTTTCAGTGAATACACTGAATAGCGGCCGCGGAGAAACTAGCTTGGTGGTGAGACCGGGACATACAATACCGAAGATGGCTTCACCGAGGACGATAACCATTGTGGCCCTCTCTTTCGCTCTTGGTCTTTTTTTCGTCTTCATGGGCACCATAAAGCTCACACCAAGATTAAGCAAAGATGCTTATAGTGAGATGGTAAGTAAAACCTTTAGCGACCATAAACTGCAGCGAAAGCCATTGTTCTGCCAATACGGACGCATTCAAGCTCCAATAATGTGCTGTGCGCTGCTGACCCACATTTGTAAAAGATCATGAAATAAAATAGCCTATAATATCTAACTGATAAATAAGATTTGATTGTATGTATTGTTTCAATCGTGGGAATGAATTTACCCATGCAAGCAATTAAATGATGGAGCCTGCTGCGTTATTATAGCCGACAATACATTCTTTATTGAAGTATAATGATAGAAAAATATGACCTTTGTCTATTTTTCTGTGAAATATTTAATTAAATAAAAGATTACCTTTAGGCATAATTAAAATCGAAAGAATACAGTTTATTCGGCTACAAATACATAGGCCTGTTTATTTGAAATAGCGACTAGGCATATAACAGTAGGCCTACACGTTTGTCCAGTACTAGGCCTATTTTATGGGAAATTATCTGTTATTATTAGCCTAATATGACATTTTTTTAAATGTTTGAAGGTACATTTTTGCTATAGGCAATGGCGGCGCGATCGAGCAAATTCTGAGGTGCACCTGCCTGTTTTGTGTGGATATTGACTTTGCTTATTAGGCTACCAGCGATGTTAATGCTCATCTGTGCTCTGCTCCTCATCCATGTATGTTCTACTCAACATTCTTATTCCATGGCGAATAGGCCTAATAATTACATTTCAACGTTTTGGTTGATTTAGTATTTTAAGGAATATCAAAGACTGGTTTTGGTGGTGTTACTGCAGTAGGCCCACATCAGGCCCAAGCTCTTCCTTATTCCACATTTTCCATCCGATAGGAAAAAGGCATTTCGGTGATGGTTGTATATACTACTTACAGTTATAACTCTTAAAACTGTATAGGTTGACTATTTTGTTAAAATCAACAACAAAAAACGTATGTGTCAGTGTCAAGATTATAGACAAACTGGTTGGCCTAGACATGTCCCTATTGGCTCTGAATGTATTGTCTCATGAGGAACTGAAACTTCCTTAGAACAAATCTGAGAAATTATATACTGTAGTCTATAGTGCGCCACTAATAATAAATGAAATGACCTCTTTTGCATCTATAAAAATGAATGCTGAAATGTTCTCTCTCTTTTCAGAAACGGGCATACAAGAGCTATGCCAAGGCTTTGCCAGGTCTAAAGAAGATGGGCATCAGCTCGGTGCTGCTCCGTAAGATCATTGGCTCACTGGAGGTGGGCTGTGGTGTGGTTCTGACATTGGTGCCAGGGAGACCCAAGGATGTGGCTAACTTCCTGCTCTTGCTGGTCATGCTGGCTGTCCTCTTCTTCCATCAGTTAGTAGGAGACCCCCTGAAACGATATGCCCATGCTCTGGTCTTTGGTATTCTGCTCACCTGCCGACTGCTCATTGCCCGCCAGAGTGAGGACCGACCTGAGCGGGAGGAGAGCAGGGAAGAACATATCAATGCCCAGGAAAATAACAAAGTCAAGCAGTCCTAATCAGGTCCAACCATCCAGTCTGGGCAGAGTGACAGCAAAATGGAACCTTGTGCATTTCTTTGGATTGGAGCAATTCAGATTCAAAAGAAACACAGTCGCCACAAGGAGTGATATATCCCAGTCAACCACCCACCTGTCCCCTCTCCCACCCTTTTGGCTGACTGGTTATTGGTTTCACCTGCTTCCCTGCACTCTCATCCTAAAACTGATTTCCCCTTGTCCTGTATCCCAACCTTGACAGTGGACAATCATACTTGTGGCAACTGTAATCAGCTCAACTCTTTTGAAAAAATATACAACCTTTGTCTCACCTTTTTTCTCTTTCCCTCTCATTTTTATTTAGCATCTTTCAAAACAAAAAATACAGCATGCCTATGTTTTTAGTTAGTTTTTGGCACAAATACCAATTTGAGGGACTTTGTTGGCTTTGAGAATGCTGATGTTTTCCACTATTGAAGATTGGTACTTTTGTATTGATCTTAATTTTAGGTAGGAAGATAATGATATCTCTTGAATTCAATTGTTATTTTACAGTAATTAAGCATGGTTCATAATTAAATGGCTTAAAACAAACTCATAGCTTATCAGCACTGTCCAGAGATATATTGTAGTTGAACATTGACTCACATTTATTTAAATACATTATACAGTATCACATATTTCCACTGGTATTAGTAAAATAAGAATCATTTTTGTGAATTCGTATTAGTTTCGTCCAAGCTTTTTCCTGATGATTAGATTTTCTTGTAACTACTCTTAGGCATGACAATGTACCCCTTTTCCCGAAAGAAAAACCAAACTGTCAAATGGTCAAAAGTCTTTCACTCATCTCAAATTGATTAATCACTTTGTTGGACCCAACACTGTTGTTCAAGAACTCATGTGGAGGAGAGACCTATGGGAAGGCATTTTTCTAGCAATTATGTTGAAACATACATCTATGGTTGCTAGCCTAGTGCTCTCTATGTCTCTGGACCACAATCAATAGTCCAGCTGCTTTGTCAAATGACATATCCAATAAAGGACTTGATCTTTGTCTCTTAATAAAGGACTTTGTCTCTCTTCACATCCAATGACAATAAAGGCTTATGTTTATCTGTGAGTCTATTTTTCTCTGGGATTTTTAACACTATTCTGTTGAATTACTATGTTATAAAAGTATTCCTATGAGTATAACCATTACCACTGGGCTATTCTTGTAATAGAAATGTATTTGATTAATATATACGTGATGATACCTTCAGTGATGTTGAGTAGATAAAGGGGAAGTTTCTGTCAGATGAGCAGTTGTTCAGTTGGTCTTTAACATTCATAATGCTCCTCTAAAACAAAATTAGCTAAATAAAGATGTATGGGTGAGATCTCTAAGCTGTGTCCATTATGTATCTTTTTATTCAGTTAAAATGAGCAGTTATTCACAAAACACAGTGTGTAGAAAGGAGAATGAATGCTTGGATTGCAATTCAGTTAATTGCAAAATGAGAGTACCTGAACTAGGCTCCTTGAGATGAATGAGCCTACACACAGTTTATATGTAGTCCTGCTGAGGCTGTTGCACTACAATGCCCGGTGAACTACGCAAGACACTCGCGGAAGTAGTAAGTGCGCATGCGCAGAACAAACGGTCGCGCGCAAGATTTGAGTTTTGTTTGAATGAGTTCGTGCCTGAGGAAAACACAATACACATTTGTTTTAGATATGTAGCAATGGCAAAAGCTGCGAACCTGTCGAGGTCAGATTTGGACTCATCATCTGGAAGCGATTTGTCAGTTTCTAGCCGAACTTCAAACAGAAGTTTGCGAGTTGTGGAGAAAGAAAGAAGAAGGAACGAGGCTGGGGATCCATTTCTGCTTTCGCTGAAGTACTTCTCAAATGGTAACGTTGGCTAGCTAGGAAGCTGTTAGCATAGAGCTACTAATGCTTGCAGAAGTGAAATGTAGCGAATATTTTGGCTACTTTTTAAACTCCAACGTGAACTAATTGACCGTAATGGCAGCCCAGGTTATTTTCTGTCAACATATGTAAACTTTCAAGGCCGCTCAGTTTTCTTCTTTTGGAAACACCTTTTTACTGTAACTTATTTTGCTACCTAGCGAGCTAACGTTAACTACAGCATCCACCAGTGTCTGGATTCACAGTGAGTTGTCTGTTTGTTTCCTAGTGGAGGCGGGTACCCCACGCATAGGAAACGATGTGCTGGAGAGGCACCTGGTGCAGGTGGAGAGAGTGGGGCTCAGTCGAGGACTTCCTCCTGAGGCGATCTCTGTCATGCTGGACTACGCAATGAGCCTCCGTACTGGTACAACAACAACCAACTCTCACACTTAATGGAAACTGCCGCCATTTGCTTAGACAGACTGACCGGAAATACCAATTTACACTATGACAAATTATTTTGACCATACATAACATTTCAGCTTTCCTCTCTATTTCTTGCCCTGAACAGGGGGTAAGATTTGTGTTCGGGTCCTGAAGTTTCTGATCCCCGCCACCGTGGTGCCACAGGAGGCCGTTGTTCAAGCGGTGGCGTGGTTATGTGTCAGCAAGATCGCCATCAGCACACAGGTAAAGAACTCCTCTGTCAAAGGTCTTTGCAAGTCACACACTCTCACAGATTGGAAGGTTGACACTGGAGACCGGACGTAACATAATAATACTGTTATCAGAATTGCTCTGTCCTCTCCCTCCAACTGAATGAAACAGGTGTAATGGGTGTTTTCCAGGTGCTTTTCCTTCGGTGGCTGCTGACTGTTTTCGACATGATCGACTCCAAGGACAATCTTCGAGCCATCTATGGCTTCATCTTCCACTTTGTGACAGAGGAGAATTTGGTATGTGCAGGAATCATATTCCCCCTTGCTCTAATGGGATTGCATTGCTATTTAAGTCATGATGGTTTGTTTTGTGTTTCAGTCTCCTTACATCTGCCATTTGCTCTACCTTTTGACAAGGAGGGAGAGTGGTAAGTTGCATTTTGTTACTCAATGAACCTTTATGATACGGTACACGTTGTTTCTGCAGAACAACATTGCTCTTACCCATTTTTGTTTTTTCCCTGTCATAGTTCGGCCATTTAGAGTCAGAAAACTGTTGGACCTCCAAACAAAAATGGTAAACAAATACAGTATTGTCCTGTTTAAGTGTTTTTGGTCAATGCTTGTAATATTTTAATGCAATTCAATACAAGTGAATGCATTGTAAACATCTAATCATTGTATTAGCATTATGAAATACTTGGTGATAAATGGCATGAGGAGAATACTTACATATTGTTTGATGCTTTCTCTACATACTTCCCATAAATAGTTTATCCTCTGTACTATTATCTGTAGTTACACTCTGTGAATGATTGTTATAGCCAACAAACTAAGAGTGGAGTCCCCACTGTGAGCATGTTGCACTGAGAGTTCCATTATTTTCCTCTCGTCTACGGTCCCCAGGGCAGGCAGCCGTTCCTGTTGCACTTGCTGTCGTTGTACAAAGTGTTTTGCCCTGAACTGGTGACGCTTGCTCTTCCATCACAAATGAGGGTTAGTATGATTGATCACTCCTAGTGACTTTTGTCCATTGCACAAATCCACACATTGTCGTTCACCAAACTTCAGGGTTGGGGTCTATTTTGTCCATATCAAATCCGTAAGTAAACTCTAATTCCAATCCAATTGTCTTAATTGAACCCTGTCAAACATACTTCATGTCACGTGTATGTTTTCTGCTGTCGTTCAGAGTGGGTTTAAGAATCACAACTCCATGTGGAAGGCAGCGCTCAGTGCTGTCCAGAAGAGGAACAACAGCCAAGTGTCGTCTGACATCAGCCTGACCCTAGGAGTGAAACACAAGACCAACTCCAGGAAGAGGGTATGGAGATCAGATGAGCTGTGGCATAACAGGAATACCAATGATCTTGAACGGTGTCTTTTTTTTTTAAGGGTTTTAGTGCTAATTTATATCATTTAGAAGAATATTGCTGTTTGCTAAATTCTAATTATTGTGGGGTCAGTCACTATTTATTGCATTCAAAGTCTACTGAGTATACAAAACATTAAGAACACTTTCCATGACAGACTTACCAGCTGAAAGATATGATCCTTTATTGATGTCACTTGTTAAATCTACTTTAATCAGTGTAGATGAAGGGGAGGAGACAGGTTAAAGAAGGATTTGTAAAGCCTTGAGACAATTGAGACATTGTTTGTGTATGTGTGCCGTTCATAGGGCGAATGGGCAAGACAAATTATTTGTCTTTAAACACTGATAGTGGGTGCCTGATGCACCGGTTTGACTGTGTCAAGAACTGCAACGCTGCTGGGTTTTTCAGTTTCAACCGTTTCCCGTGTGTATCAAAAATGATCCACCACCCGAATCACAACCAGCTAACTTGACACAACTGCAGGAGACATTGGAGCCAGCATTCCTGTGGAATGCTTTCCACACCTTGTAGAGTCCATGCCCTAATGAATTGAGGCTATTCTGACGGGAAAAGGGGGTGCAACTTAATATTAGGAAGGTGTTTCTAATGTTTGGTATACTTGGTGTATGTTAGACTAAACATTTTATTCACGTTTGTCCTACATAGATCAAGCTCTTCTTGTTTTGTTTCTGTAGCTAATGAACTGCTTACAAATCGATAATCAAATATCGTACTGATATCCCAATCACTGATCCATCTGTCAGAAATACCATCACCTGGAGGTGCCATCGCTGAGCTCATCTGTCCAGAGAAACTCCCCCTTCTCCAGCAGCAGGAAGGTCTTCCCCCTGGAGCAACTCCACACCTTCCCACAGCTGCTGGACAACCTCCACCGCATAGAGGTAACCCTCTCCTCCCCTCTCTCACACACCTCTCTCCGTCTCTCTCAGCGGTCTGATTAGTCACACAGCTGTATAGCCTAGATACTTGGATTTGAAACAGATGGAAGGTGTGGATTTAAGCAGGATGGAAAATACTGTTTTTTTTTTGTAGGTGCCCAGCACTGCCCATTTCACTTTAGTGTCATTCTGCAGCCACATGGGGGTGCTATGTCACCGCCACAGTTTTGTTGGATAACAGAAGAGACCAAGGGCTCAACCTCGTCTGCCACTCAATTTGACTGCTGGCAGTGTCCTGTTTTATTACCCTGAGCCATAAAACCGATTCATGAGCTCTCTCCATGTCGTTTGTTTTTTAAATTTGTCATTGCTCTGTTTAGACTTCATCAGGGTGTGTTTGTCCCAAACGAGTCATTAATTAACCGGCCAACAGAGATGTATAACTTGGAGCCACATTGAAAAAGTTATAAAGCGTTGACAATTACAAAAGTGCTGCAAACAAATACTGTTTGCTTGGTAGGTCCATTGACCTGATCAACCCAGATACATTTCTTTAAAAGGTTTAAGGACACTTACGCTACATAAATTCCCCGTACACAGCCAACGTTTGCAACAAGCCATTCTGCCAGCACTTTCTACTTTTTATGGCTGTGGGTGGACAGGACAGATCAGCTAGTACTGTCCATCATGCAGCTCAAACAAATCAGAGGAACGATGCGTTTTCTCCTTGTAAATATGGGAAGACTCGGCCATGTCCGTTCACAATCTGTCTCTCTTTATTTGTTAAGTTCCCATATTGCCAGGGAGCTGTTCACACAAATACAAACAGGCCAGTCCGTGTGGGGAAATGTCTGAATGCTGCCTGCCACAGACATGGCCATGATTTACTATATTATGAGTATAAGTAGATGTGACAGATTTAGTCCAGTCACTCAGTGACAGATTGATTGCTCACTCATTGAAAACAAGGACACGGGCAACATATTCTCTCCTTCAATAGGGGCTGCGAATATCTTGCCATGAAGCTATTTAGAACATGATGCTGGCTTGGTGTTAATGGCCCCTCACTTTGTATGCTGAATTGTGTTTGATTGTGTGTTGTGTGGGTGTGTTTAAAGTGTGAGTGGGTGGTGGGGTTTGATGTGCGTACTGCAAATGTGTGTCTAATAATCATGTCTCCCTTCCACAGCTCCCATCCCAGATGGGTTCTCTGCTGGGCTCCAATCTGTCCCTCTGTTACCTGGACTACGTACAGGATGACTCCGCCTTCCTCCGACTCAACTTCTGGCTGGGCCACGCCCTCCATGAGGGTACAATCACTAACCAACCACTACGTCTTCCTCGGTTGTCTCTGTCGCTGCAGAAACGTGTCGGCAGGTAGCCTAGAGATTAGTGTTGAGCCAGTAACCAAAGGTTGGTCGTTTGAATCCCCGAGCCGGCTAGGTGAAAAAATCTGTCGATCTTAACCCTAATTGGTCCATAGTCGCTGTCAATAATGGCTGATCCTTGGCTGTGACCCCACTCTCTGAGGGTGTCTCAGGGGGAGTAGGATATGCAACAAAACAAAAAACACTAGAGTTGCACGGTATACCCGAAACGTAGGTACTTTTTCGATAATGGAACATGAAAAATGGTTCAGTAGTAGAATTTTTGTTACAGGGCACTTCTGTCAAATGCGTCTACTGATTGAACCCTCATCCATTCCCAGTAGGCGTTGCAAAGCAACGCTCTGTAGAAAAGCTTTTATGAAAATAAAAAGGTTGGGTGTCAAGATTGTACGAATCCACAATGTGATTCTGTCATCACCACTTGTTTTTTGTTCTCTTCTTTCCCCTGACCTTTTCAACATTTAAAATATCTTTATTTTCCTCTTTGGGGTTTCAGAGTTTCTGTTCTGCAGCAGTAGGGACGGGGGCTCCGGGAGTTCGTCCGAGGCCCTGCACCTCCTCAACAGGTTGCTCTCCACACAACATTTCCTCCAGGTGAGCCCCCCTCCAGGCTCCTCTCACCCTGTCACCCCCAGTTCCCGTCCCCGCCCCTCCCTTTTATGCCAGATTTGGATCTGTCAGAGCGTGTTAAACTCTTCTCTGCTCCCACTCTCTTCCCCCTCGCTGCTCGTTAATAAATGATGCCACAGTCAAACGCTCATTTGAGATGCGTATGTTTTGTCTCTCTCTCTTCATCCCTCCCTCCCTCTCCCCTCAGGAGGGCTTCTCCAGCACCGAGGGCTTCCTCTACAAGTTCCTGAATGTTTGGGACGGTTCACTCCTCCGCCCCCAGATTCTGGGTCTGCTGAGTGACATCCCCGTGGTCCCCAGTTCCTGTGAGTAGGCCCTGTTTGCTTGGCTGCCTTGCTCTCCACTCTCTCTCTCCTAATTAAACTGCTGAACTGTAACCGCTGGAAGACACGTGACTATGCAATCCCCAGCACATGTCAGGCTGGCAGCATATACCAGGGAGCCTGGGAAAAGTAGTCAGTCAGGTGGTTGAATTAAACGTAGTCATGTGGTCGAATTAAATGGTTTGTGCAAATTTCCTTGCTCTCCTGCATCTCTCTCAGGTATCAACCAGCTTCTGTTTGAGCCTCTCGTTCAGCTGTTCTTCACCTCCACGCTGTTCTTCAAGGTAATTGTCAACAGAATGCCTCCAGATCCCACTTTTCAATTAATTATAAGAAGCTTGCATCATACCATTATATCCATTTCCAGTTATCAGCTCCTTTTTAATCCTGGGTTGTATTCATTTGGCACCAAATGGAAGAGAACTTATTGAAACAGGGAGGAACTACTTGTTCAGTGAGAACCATTTTGTTTTCTGATGAGACTGATGAGTTTTTCTACATTGTGCCCTGTTGTCGTTGTAAATGTATTTTTTTTTTACCGCTTTAAATAAGCACCACCCCTCTGTTGTCTGTCCAGTGCAGTGTGATTGACTGTCTGAACAACATGCTGTTGAAGTGGTTGACCTGGCACTCTGTGTACGCCCTGGAGGACGGCCTGGACATCAGTCTCCACAGCCACACACCCATGTGAGTCTCACTGTCCGTCACACACTTCCAACACCAAAGCCCTGTAACTTCCTTTAGTTAAAGACACATTTTACTGTCTTCCTCGCCGGTATTCTAACTCTTCACAAACGGCCAATCCCTGTCAATACATGTTTATTCCCTTCCCATTTCAAACTTCACCTCTGCAGAGAAACTCAATGAAAAGCGGTGCAGAAATCAATGTCTGAGGTGTGTGATGGTCAGCCTCCTCGGTTTCTCCTCAGTGCTGACCTCTGGAACGCAGCAACGTAATGAACTGCAGTGTGTCTGTGTGTCTCCGCCTGGCCTCATTGCTGCACACTCAGCGCTGATTTGGTTATTGTCTTTTATTGCATTAACCGGGGTGGGCGGGGTTGCTGAAGGAGAAATTAATATGATCCAAGGACAAAGCCCCCCGTTTGAGCTTCTCACTAGTCCCATGCATCATTACCATTCACCCTTTTCCTTGTTATTAAGGCCTTTGTCTTATGTTCAGTTACGTGACCATTCTTCAACTCCTCCCCAGGAACATGAGTCTGTCTGGCTTCATGGACTCTGTTGTGGAGCTGGTGCGTTTCGTGGGCCGCCTGGCCGCCGTGGGGCTGCAGCTAGAAGGCTGCCACTCCCTGCTCCTCAGCTTCATTTTGGACTTCTACGAGACGGTAATCAAACCAGATGAAGCCAGTACATTTCGTTGAATACATAAAGGGGGGAAAAAGTCTGTCCGAACCCTTATAGTGATCCCACCCATGCAGGACTGTTAGAACCCTGTAAGTGGTTGATCGCTGTAATCATATTCACTTTAACCAGAGTGCACTAGATCAGTTGTTCCATATTCATGGTCCGTTTAGAAAAGGAGACAACCGTGTTTGTTGTGGAGGTGATGACGTGTGTGCCCCTGTGCGTGCCATTCAGGTGTGTGACATGTTCCTGAAGTACGGGCTCCCCCTGGTGGTCATGCCCCCCGTGGGCGTGTTCTACCCAGCCCTGTTTGCCACCGACCCTGTCAGCGTGGACCGCCTCGGCTACATCATGTACAGGTGAGGAGGAGTGGTGACGTCAACGCCAGTATTATCATGTCAACACCGTCACGTCAGAGTGTCATCTTTTCACAGTGCGGTCACTGCGTTGTCGTGTGCAAATCATCTGCGTGTGTATATTTGATGACACAGGTGAATGGTACGCTCTCTTGGTACAGCTCACCAGCCAGAACATTACATTTATGATTCATGATAATGAAGGGTCAAGGGTGCAGAATTGCACTAAGATCCATTTTCCCAAATCATTTTTCAGGCATATGAAGAGTGCAAACAGCATGCATTACTCAAAGCATGAATGTCTTGTCGCACAAATACACAAAGCATACATCTATAGCAGGGGTCCTCTTGTACTCGTTAAAGCATACGTCTATAGCAGGGGTCCTCTAGTAAATCAAATCCAAATCAAATGTTTTTGTCACATACACATGGTTAGCAGATGTTAATGCGAGTGTAGCGAAATGCTTGTGCTTCTAGTTCTGACAATGCAGTAGTAACCAATGAGTAATCTAACAATTCCAAAACTACTACCTTATACACACAAGTGGGGCAAACTACCTGCCACCGGGGGCAAACTACCTGCCCTCCAGGACACCTACACCACCCGATGTCACAGGAAGGCCATAAAGATCATCAAGGACATCAACCACCCGAGCCACTGCCTGTTCACCCCGCTATCATCCAGAAGGCGAGGTCAGTACAGGTGCATCAAAGCTGGGACCGAGAGACTGAAAAACAGCTTCTATCTCAAGGCCATCAGACTGTTAAACAGCCACCACTAACATTGAGTGGCTGCTGCCAACACACTGACACTGACTCAACTCCAGCCACTTTAATAATGGGAATTGATGGGAAATGATGTAAATATATCACTAGCCACTTTAAACAATGCTACCTTATATAATGTTACTTACCCTACATTATTCATCTCATATGCATACGTATATACTGTACTCTATATCATCGACTGTATCCTTATGTAATACATGTATCACTAGCCACTTTAATCTATGCCACTTTGTTTACATACTCATCTCATATGTATATACTGTACTCGATACCATCTACTGTATCCTGCCTATGCTGCTCTGTACCATCACTCACATACATATTCTTTATCCCCTTACACTGTGTACAAGACAGTAGTTTTGGAATTGTTAGTTAGATTACTTGTTGGTTATTACTGCATTGTCGGAACTAGAAGCACAAGCATTTCGCTACACTCGCATTAACATCTGCTAACCATGTGTATGTGACAAATAAAATTTGATTTGATTTGATTTGAAGTGTAAAGGGATAAAGAATATGTACATAAAGATATATGAATGAGTGATGGTACAGAGCGGCATAGGCAAGATGCAGTAGATGGTATCGAGTACAGTATATACATATGAGATGAGTAATGTAGGGTATGTAAACATATTAAGTAGCATTGTTTAAAGTGGCTAGTGATATATCTTACATCAATTCCCATTATTAAAGTGGCTGGAGTTGAGTCAGTGTCAGTGTGTTGGCAGCAGCCACTCAATGTTAGTGGTGGCTGTTTAACAGTCTGATGGCCTTGAGATAGAAGCTGTTTTTCAGTCTCTCGGTCCCAGCTTTGATGCACCTGTACTGACCTCGCCTTCTGGATGATAGCGGGGTGAACAGGCAGTGGCTCGGGTGGTTGTCCTTGATGATCTTTATGGCCTTCCTGTGACATCGGGTGTCCTGGAGGGCAGGTAGTTTGCTCCTGGTGATGCGTTGTGCACACCTCACTACCCTCTGGAGAGCCTTACGGTTGAGGGCGGAGCAGTTGCCGTACCAGGCGGTGATACAGCCCGACAGGATGCTCTCGATTGTGCATCTGTAGAAGTTTGTGAGTGCTTTTGGTGACAAGCCAAATTTCTTCAGCCTCCTGAGGTTGAAGAGGCGCTGCTGCGCCTTCTTCACGACGCTGTCTGTGTGGGTGGACCAATTCAGTTTGTCTGTGATGTGTACGCCAAGGAACTTAAAACTTACTACCCTCTCCACTACTGTCCCATCGATGTGGATAGGGGGGTGCTCACTCTGCTGACACCACACTCCGAGGGCCCTCACCTCCTCCCTGTAGGCCGTCTCGTCGTTGTTGGTAATCAAGCCTACCACTGTAGTGTCGTCCGCAAACTTGATGATTGAGTTGGAGGCGTGCATGGCCACGCAGCCTTGGGTGAACAGGGAGTACAGGAGAGGGCTCAGAACGCACCCTTGTGGGGCCCCGGTGTTGAGGATCAGTGGGGTGGAGGTGTTGTTACCTACCCTCACCACCTGGGGGCGGCCCGTCAGTAAGTCCAATACCCAGTTGCACAGGGCGGGGTCGAGACCCAGGGTCTCGAGCTTGATGACGAGTTTGGAGGGTACTATGGTGTTATGCTGAGCTGTAGTCGATGAACAGCATTCTCACATAGGTATTCCTCTTGTCCAGATGGGTTAGGGCAGTGTGCAGTGTGGTTGAGATTGCATCGTCTGTGGACCTATTTGGGCGGTAAGCAAATTGGAGTGGGTCTAGGGTGTCAGGGAGGGTGGAGGTGATATGGTCCTTGACTCGTCTCTCAAAGCACTTGATGATTACGGAAGTGAGTGCTACGGGGCAGTAGTCATTTAGCTAAGGTAACTGAGCTAAACGACTACCGTCCCTTGGGAACAGGGACAATGGTGGCCCCCTTGAAGCATGTGGGAACAGCTGACTGGGATAAGGATTTATTGAATATGTCCGTAAACACACCAGTCAGCTGGTCTGCGCATGCTCTGAGGACGCGGCTGGGGATGCCGTCTGGGCCTGCAGCCTTGCGAGGTTTAACACGTTTAAATATTTTACTCAAAACGACTGCAATGAAGGAGAGTCCGCAGGTTTTGGTTGTGGGCCGTGTCAGTGGCACTGTATTGTCCTCAAAGCAGGCAAAAAAGTTTAGTCTGTCTGGGAGCAAGACTTGGTCCGCGACGGGGCTGGTTTTCTTGTACTAGTTAAAGCATGCGTCTAGCAGGGGTCCTCTAGTACTAGTTAAAGCATGCGTCTAGCAGGGATCCTCTAGTACTAGTTAAAGCATGCGTCTAGCAGGGGTCCTCTAGTACTAGTTAAAGCATACATCTGTAGCAGGGGTCCTCTAGTACTAGTTAAAGCATACATCTGTAGCAGGGGTCCTCTAGTACTAGTTAAAGCATACATCTATAGCAGGGGTCCTCTAGTACTAGTTAAAGCATACATCTGTAGCAGGGGTCCTCTAGTACTAGTTAAAGCATACATCTGTAGCAGGGGTCCTCTAGTACTAGTTAAAGCATACATCTGTAGCAGGGGTCCTCTAGTACTAGTTAAAGCATACATCTATAGCAGGGGTCCTCTAGTACTAGTTAAGAAGTTCCGGTCACACACATTTCCTAGGTCGCAAAGGTCCGGATGGATATTGTCATTCATCGGCGTAGTAACAGACTCCCACCTCACAACCCATGCAACCCCAAACTGTTCACACCCCTCTTGTTGGTGGAGAGTTTCAAAGCTAATTTCCCTCAATTCTACACATTTTGCATGTGGCAGGGAATTGTTTTTGCTGTTTTTTATTAAATTTATTTAACTCATTTCCTGCAATTCAACACATTTACGTCCGACTGGATCCATGGTCCATATTGACCCCCTTCTGGGTCCGGATCCGGACTTATGTCCGCTAGTTGAGTATGGGGGAATCTATAGCATGTCAAAAGACCACTGCTTGTATTAAAACAGGCCAAACATCTGGTCTTAGCAACTGCTGCTACTATGGTGTTTGTCTTTAAGCTTGTTATTGTAAAATGTTCTGCTCGCAGTAAATGGCCTTTTGGACAGATGTTTACATAACATGGAAAGCAATGTGGTTGCTTTTCCACCCTTATACAGACCACTAAAGTTATTTCTCTTTTTTCCAGGTACAAGAATAACCTGATCTCTGCTAAGTGTCAACAAAAGGAGACCAAGGTAATAGAAGCACTCCCTTTTTAAGATATGTTTTCTGCTTTGCAAATCTAACAGTGTTTTTGCATAATCAAGCATTTCAAGGCTCCTCGTGAGGTCACTTCTACCCGTCCACATGATGAACGAAACTATTAGAATTAAGTGCTGATTAAAGAATTGCAATTTTGGTGGTTACTCGTTCAAACAAGAACAAAAACAATTCTAGTGTATGAAGGCAATTGAATTTGCAAGTAGGTACTGCCATTTGTATACAGTGCCTTCAGAAAGTATACACACCCCATGACTGAGATTTTGTATGACTGATCTACACACAATACCCCATAATGTGAAAGTGGAATTATGTTTTTAAATTTGTTTTAAATTAAAAATGAAAAGATGAAATGTCTTGAGTCAATAAGTATTCAACCCACATACAATCATTTGTAAGGTCCCTCTGTCGTGCAGTGAATTTCAATTTCAACCACAGACCAGTGAGGTTTTTCAATGCTTCTCAAAGAAGGGCACCTATAGACATGTTGGTTGTTTAGCAAAAAAAACGACACATGCGCAGCCATGTGGCAAAACAGATGAGGTTGGTTTAGATTGTTTACAATGTAGAAGCTTTATTTCGTCTCCAATGTTTATTAAAAACATAAATACATGTGCACATAAGCACTAGTTGTCTCTAAAATACATCGTTACAGTTGTATGTTAGATACAACTTTTTGCCATATAAGCATTGTCATGAAATCTGTCAAAACACTTCAGAACAAGACACCAGTCACTACAAAGATACAGGCATCCTTTCTAACTCGGGTGTCCAGAGAGAAAGGAAACCAATCTAGGGATTTCACCAAAGGCAATGGTGACTTTAAAACAGTTACAGAGTTTAAAGGCTGTGATAGGAGAAAACTGAGGATGGATCAACATTGTAGTTACTCCACAATACGAACCTAAATTACACAGTGAAAAGAAGGAAGCCTGTACAGAATAAAATATTCCAAAACATCCATCCTTTTTGCAATAAAGCACTTAAGTAAAACTGCAAAACATGTGGCAAAGACATTAACCTTTTGTCCTGAATACAAAGTGTTATGTTTGGGGAAAATCGAACACAGCACATCATTGAGGTACACACTGCATATTTTTAAGCATGGTGGTGGCTGCATCATGTTATGGGTATGCTTGTCAACGGCAAGGACTAGGAACTTAAAAAAAAATTTTTTTTTTAAATGGAATAGAGCCAAGTACGGGCAAAGTCCTAGAGGAAAACCTGGTTCAGTTTGCTCTCCAACAGACGCTGGGAGACACATTCACCTTTCAGCTGGACAATAACCCTGAAACACAATACCAAATATTCATGAGTTGTTTACCAAGGTATTTTTAAAATAGTTTATTAAATGTAACCTTTATTTAGCTAGGCAAGTCAGTTTCAAACAAATTCTTATTTATAATGACTGCCTAACCCGGACGACGCTGGGCCAATTGTGTGCAGCCCTAAGAGACGCCTAATCACGGTCGGTTGTGATACAGCCTGGAATCGAACCAGGTCTGTAGTGACGCTTCTAGCACTGAGATGCAGTGCCTTAAACCGCTGTGCCACTCAGGAGCCCATATTGAGTGGCCTAGTTACAGTTTTGACTCAAATTGGCTTGAAAATCTATGGCAAGACTTAAATGGCTGTCTAGCAATGATAACTTGACAGAGCATGAAGAATTTAAGAATAATGTGCAAATGTTGCGCAATCCAGATGTGCAAAGCTCTTAGAGACTTAGCCAGAAAGAGTCACAGCTCTAATCGCTGCCAAAGGTGGTTCTACAAAGTATTGACTCAGGGGTGTGAATATTTATGTAAATGAGAGAATTCTGTATTTCATTTTCAATAAATCTGCTAATATTTAAAAAAACATGTTTTCACTTTGTCGTTATGGGGTATTGTGTGTAGATGGGTCAGGGGGGAAAAACGATTGAATCCGCGAATACAGGCTTTAACACAACAAAGTGGAATAAGTCAAGGGGTCTGAATACTTTCCGAAGGCACTCGGTACGAAACAATATATGTTTACCCCATATTTCCGTCAGCGTCTTACCAAGAGAAATGGATCCGGTAAGCGGAATGCAAATTGGTCAGCGCGGGCAGACATTATAGATAATGGACCTGGGTTTTAACCACCTAACACCCTTTCCCTGGTGATATTCTGTGAGAGAGCCTATTTATTTAGCATGTGTCATACACTGTTTAAAGTGTTTAAACTACATCTCCATCGCTCTTTTTGATTTATTTTTATCATCCCTCCATTGCAGCAGGCGTTTCACATCAGCAGGCAGACGTACCGGGAGTTTAACCACTACCTGTCCTTCATGGTGAGCTGCCTGTGGAACTCCAAGATGTTCCTTCCAGGCATGGCCATCGAGGTGGACCAGGAGCTCCTGTCTCTCAGCAAAGTGGCCAAGCCCTGGACCAGCTTCGACCTCATCCACCACCCTGCCTTCCTCGGCTACGCCCTCGACTTTCATCACAAGGTGAGTGAGAATTTTTATGTAACTTAGAAAATGTTGGCGATTTATTTACTCATTGCATTCTTTCAGGCATTATATAAAGTCCAGATCCGTGAAACTAATATTGTATATCATTTTCATAAATGTCCACTAAATGTTTGTGCTCAGTTTATATATGAAGTCTAATTTTCACATTTCAAGAGAAACACCTGACGCACAAGGGAGCTGCCAGCCTCTCCAGTTGAATGAATACATTTTAAGGCTGGACAAGGAGATGAATGTGTTATTAATGTATCTTTTATACAAGATCCATTAATACAGAATCACATTTTATTATTCATGGGTGCTGCATGAGACTTGATTTTTCATCATGTTTAATTATCTAAGTACTTCTTTTTGGTCAGAATCACTGCAACATCCAGTACACTGTTCTACTGAGATTTACTGGGAGGAGGGAAACTGTTGAATATTAATGCTTCTCTCTTTATCAGTGTTGGCCAGAGAGGAAGGAAGTGGATCTCAATTCCATAAAGGTACCACAGTCTTACCACTTATTTAGTTTTAATGTCTGTATGTACGTGCACTGATGTGCATTTTAAAGTGTGCCGTTTTGATTTTTAATTGACCTCATGCTATTGATCAGCGAGCTATAGGCAGTCCTGGATGGTCCTTTTTTAATGGATGGTCTGTAACGCTGTCTGTCTGTCTGTCTGTAGGCCGGGAAGCAGTGGGACTGGTACCTGGAGTTCCTCTTCTCTCAGGGCTTTCAGGGCCTCCAACAGTTTGTTCAGAGTAGCATCACCCGACGCTCTGTGGCTGGAACCAATGACCAGGGTCAGGGAGACAGGCAACCCACAAACAGTTAAACAGCAGAGGACAAAACACAAGACTGAAACTTCTCCTTGTTGTAAAGGACGTATACATGTTTTATCTCTCGCCATCTTCTCCAAGGCAAGATTCACAAGAGACTAGACTATCTCTGTAAATAGACACTTTTTAAAATCTTGTTTTTATTATGTCTTGTCCCTATTTTAGTTCCGCTTGGTGCTCATGTGTTGTCTGTTCTCTTGTATAGCTTACGCTTCTATCGATTTATTTCTGTGGAACTTGCACATTAATAAGAATAGGATTTTATGATTTTCTCCCCCCCGGTCTTTTACTAAATTACACCAATGCTCCTAAAAAGCAAACATTAAACATGCTGGAACATGCAAACTTAGCGAGAATTCTAATCTATTTTCTATTAAAAGCCATTGGTATAATTCATTATGGGGAAGTCATCAGTATCTTTTGCAGGTAATGGCTCTACCTTCTGGAAAACATGTTCCCTTAATTGAAGGATCCATCTGGATAGTTAATAGGCCCTTGGCTTTCCAGTTAACTTGGAACATGCTGGGTGCAGGGAAACACATTGCACGCCAGACACACACTCCATTCTCACAGTGCCACCGTAGACTTCCCCTCTGAGCATCACCATTACTGACAATTGGGTCCACAGGTCTGCTTTGTGTGCATAATGGCTGTACTCATGTCAATATGTCGAGTAAATTCTTCAGCCCATTGTTCATTTTCAACGTAGTGGTGCGTGGGTCAGCTGTTTGTGCGCCCACCTGCAATTGCGAATAACCCAGCCGCAACCGCCTGATGACAGCCATTGTGAAAATTTGAGGCCCGCACCGGACTCTAACCCGCTAATATAGACAACAAGGATTTTTGTTGCCTGACTTAGATGTTTCTGCTTATTTCTGACATTTTGGTAGGCTATTTGTAAGTCAATTTGTCTATAATTAGGCAACATGCAGCTTCTCTTCTCTCATTAGCCTAAATGTTGCCCTAGAAAACTAAATAAACCCTTCTCACCAGTATGTCAAATGTCAATACAATGAATGCTTCAAACTATACTTTGTGGGAAAAAATCTATTCTGTATGGCTACACCCTTGCCCAGGCATTTGAAATCCATATACAGTGCCTTGCGAAAGTATTCGGCCCCCTTGAACTTTGCGACCTTTTGCCACATTTCAGGCTTCAAACATAAAGATATAAAACTGTATTTTTTTGTGAAGAATCAACAACAAGTGGGACACAATCATGAAGTGGAACGACATTTATTGGATATTTCAAACTTTTTTAACAAATCAAAAACTGAAAAATTGGGCGTGCAAAATTATTCAGCCCCCTTAAGTTAATACTTTGTAGCGCCACCTTTTGCTGCGATTACAGCTGTAAGTCGCTTGGGGTATGTCTCTATCAGTTTTGCACATCGAGAGACTGAACATTTTTCCCATTCCTCCTTGCAAAACAGCTCGAGCTCAGTGAGGTTGGATGGAGAGCATTTGTGAACAGCAGTTTTCAGTTCTTTCCACAGATTCTCGATTGGATTCAGGTCTGGACTTTGACTTGGCCATTCTAACACCTGGATGTTTATTTTTGAACCATTCCATTGTAGATTTTGCTTTATGTTTTGGATCATTGTCTTGTTGGAAGACAAATCTCCGTCCCAGTCTCAGGTCTTTTGCAGACTCCATCAGGTTTTCTTCCAGAATGGTCCTGTATTTGGCTCCATCCATCTTCCCATCAATTTTAACCATCTTCCCTGTCCCTGCTGAAGAAAAGCAGGCCCAAACCATGATGCTGCCACCACCATGTTTGACAGTGGGGATGGTGTGTTCAGCTGTGTTGCTTTTACGCCAAACACAACGTTTTGCATTGTTGCCAAAAAGTTCAATTTTGGTTTCATCTGACCAGAGCACCTTCTTCCACATGTTTGGTGTGTCTCCCAGGTGGCTTGTGGCAAACTTTAAACAACACTTTTTATGGATATCTTTAAGAAATGGCTTTCTTCTTGCCACTCTTCCATAAAGGCCAGATTTGTGCACTATACGACTGATTGTTGTCCTATGGACAGAGTCTCCCACCTCAGCTGTAGATCTCTGCAGTTCATCCAGAGTGATCATGGGCCTCTTGGCTGCATCTCTGATCAGTCTTCTCCTTGTATGAGCTGAAAGTTTAGAGGGACGGCCAGGTCTTGGTAGATTTGCAGTGGTCTGATACTCCTTCCATTTCAATATTATCGCTTGCACAGTGCTCCTTGGGATGTTTAAAGCTTGGGAAATCTTTTTGTATCCAAATCCGGCTTTAAACTTCTTCACAACAGTATCTCGGACCTGCCTGGTGTGTTCCTTGTTCTTCATGATGCTCTCTGCGCTTTTAACGGACCTCTGAGACTATCACAGTGCAGGTGCATTTATACGAAGACTTGATTACACACAGGTGGATTGTATTTATCATCATTAGTCATTTAGGTCAACATTGGATCATTCAGAGATCCTCACTGAACTTCTGGAGAGAGTTTGCTGCACTGAAAGTAAAGGGGCTGAATAATTTTGCACGCCCAATTTTTCAGTTTTTGATTTGTTAAAAAAGTTTGAAATATCCAATAAATGTCGTTCCACTTCATGATTGTGTCCCACTTGTTGTTGATTCTTCACAAAAAAATACAGTTTTATATCTTTGTTTGAAGCCTGAAATGTGGCAAAAGGTCGCAAAGTTCAAGGGGGCCGAATACTTTCGCAAGGCACTGTATTAGGCCCTAATGACTTTATTTAACTTGACTGATTTCCTTATATGAACTGTAACTGTGAAATTGTTGTGTTTTATGTTTTTTATTCGTTATAGTTGACATCGGTAAAGTTCTGTCATCTTGGCTTCTTTCGCGGAGCAAAGACGCTTAGGGACCGGGGATCAAATGCAATATAAAAAAAAAACAGGAAAGATTTTCTGTGCAAAAGGTCCAAATGACATCAGTTTGACTGGTTGTAAGGAAATAGAAAGCTGTGAAAACGACCCAAAATGTTTCTGAACAGATTTCATTTTGGCTTGGATAGTATTTCAACCAAATAAAATATCCATCAGCTTTTATGATGCTGGTAAAGACAGCACCTCCAGACATGTGCATTCTCTCAATAAATCCTTTTTCTCCACCCCTATTCACAAAGTCAAAAATTTGCCTACATTTTGTGTATCATTTTACTGCAAGAAATGCTTAATTCTGGAGGAGTTAATATTACGACTGAGGGGTTATAGACTACATCAAGTCAGTGTCCAGATTTCAGTTTCCTTGTCCATCTGAACATTTGCCTAGGTTACACTAGGCCTCTTTGAAGTTCCCATATGGTGACTGTTGAATTTGTGTAGCACCTCAATCACACTGCTATCATCCTCTTTTACCACTTCACCAAATCTTTCCCAAACATGGCTTTTCTCTTATTGAATTAAACTCCAACATGGTCCTTTTTGCCTCAAACCTTAACTTTTCTTGCCCGTTCCCAAAAGCATTTTGCACACACACGCAGTTAGGCAATAGGTTTACGCACTTAGCATGCAATAATGAAATAAAAACCTCAGTGTAGCCTGTGTAGCCTGTAGATATAGATACAGTTATACATTTTTTTACAGGTATTTTCTCTTTATTCAACCACACCCACTGAAAGATTATGGTAATCTGTGTGGGTAACTGGACAGGTAGGATGACTGACAATTTTTGTATTATTTTTTTATTTCACCTTTATTTAACCAGGTAGGCAAGTTGAGAACAAGTTCTCATTTACAATTGCGACCTGGCCAAGATCAAGCAAAGCAGTTCAACACATACAACAACACATGGAGTAAAACAAACATACAGTCAATAATACTGTAGAAAAATAAGTCTATATTCAATGTGAGCAAATGAGGTGAGATAAGGGAGGTAAAGGCAACAAAAAAAATAGTGAAGGTGAACAGGTGGTCACGGGTCAGGTGACAAAGGAACGGATGAGACCTGAGGCAGGAATTCCTTTAACCACAAAGGGGTATATTAACTGGGTAGTTTGTGCTGCATAACAAGGAAACAGAACAACATGTATTCAATTCAAGGGGCTTTATTGGCATGGTAAACGTGTTAACATTGCCAAAGCAAGTGAGGTAGATAATATACAAAAGTGAAATAAACAAAAATTAACAGTAAACATTACACATACAGAAGTTTCAAAACAATAAAGACATTACAATGTCATATGTACTGTATATATTCAATCAAATTCATAATCAAAAGTCAAATCATTCTCATTAACAATCATGTAATTCAGTTCAAAAATAATTCAACAGGAATTGCCATTTAGGCTCATAACTATTCATCATAACCACGAGAAGAATAATACAAATCAATAATTTATTCAATCTATAATCAATTTGATATCAGAATGTATCAATTCAGCAAATAAGAATGTTTCCGATTTCATCTTTCCAGGTTTGTCTTCATATATACATGTAATTTTGTTACATTTCAACCATATGTCAATGGTATAATTGGCCTGTGATGATCTATAGGGCCGTGATCTTTGTCCATTGACAAAGATCACATTGTCCATTGCTGCAAGCTGCACTCCGCGGTAATAACTAAATAACTGATGACTCGCACTCAATCGCAACAGATCGTTCAGATGAAAGGTAACTTATTTGGTCGACTTACATTGATTCATGTACGCACATAATATCTGGATTAGACGGAGTTGAGGAAGAGAAAGCAGCGAGGTCGGGTGGTGGCGATTTTCTCCTTTTAATGAGTTGAGATCTGTCGGACATTTCCACCTGACCTAATTAAAGCGCCCCTGGCGCAGCTGAGCAAGTGTCCATGAATTAAAGGGCGATTCCACCAACTTCATGGGCCTTTCTACAGCCACCCCGGAAATGTGTTAAATTTCACACTCCTCAAAAGGCTCATGTTCTACATCCTCTGTCTTCTCAGGGAGAGGAATTAGTCGAGCAACTGGCCGGACATATGTCTGGTTCTTTACCTGGATCTCCACTGATCTAACTTGACCGTCAGTCCCAGGCATGGTCTTGGTGATATGGACCGCCGGCCAGGAGGCTCAAGGCAGTTAAGGGTTCACTATCATGACTACTTGGCCAGTGTCCAGGCTGGCCGTTTCTTTCCGCCATTTCCCTCTGTGCTGTAGGCTTGGTAGGCCATCCCGAATTAATCGGGCCCAGAAATGGTCAGCCAAGATCTGGCTGTGTCACCACCGAGGTTGGTATCAGCATACATGGCATGGGGAAGTGAAGCATCTCGGTGCCCCATCAAGTGCAGATTCAGTGTAACCGGATCGGGGTCAGCGATGTCTACCAGAGAGATATCCCAAGGGTTTGGAGTTCAGTATCCCTTCCACCTCTATCAGGACGGTCTGCAAGACAGCTTCAGTGACAGTTTGGTCCCCCAGAACGACTCGTAAGGCGGTCTTCACAGATTTGATCTCTCTCCCATGTTCCTCCAAAATGAGGAGCTCCTGGAGGGTTAAATTTGAAGGAGATTTGTTGGTCCATCAGTTGATCCTGGAGGCTTGGTTCCATTGCTTGGAAAGCTTCCTCCAACCTGGCTTCTCCTGCCTTGAGGTTTATGCCTCTGTCAGCCAGGATCTCCTAGGGTTTCCCCTGTCGGGAGATAAACCGCCTTTGGGCCATGAGGAAGGCTTCAGTATCCAAACTCTCCAGTGGGTCCAGGTGGACACATCTAGTTGTCAAACACTTGAACAGAATGCCCCAGCGCTTTTCCACTTGACGACCTAACTTGATCATAAAAGGGCCAAAGCAATCTACTCCTGTTGACCAGAAGGGAGGTTTGAGGAGGCGCAAGCGAGCAGGGGGTAAATCTGCCATTTTGGGCACAGTTGCTCCGGCCTGCCATCTCTGACATTCCATGCAGCCGTATTTGTGCTTACGAATGGCTCCTCGTCCTCCAAGTATCCAGTACATCCGCCTCATCTCCCCATAGACTCTCTCTGGCCCTGGGTGGAGAAGCCTCTCATCATAACTCTTGATGAGGAGGCTGGTGAGAGGGTGTCTGGAGTCAAGGATAATTGGGTGGATAGCATTGAGATCCAAGACTTCTGCTTGGAGCAGCCTCCCTCTGACTCTAATCACTCTGACGATTTTGTGTTACTCTGGGGTAAGAGAGAGAAGACTGTTGTCCTTAGCCACTTCCCTACCAGCTTTCAGAGCTTTTAGCTCCTCAGGGGAGCTGACTGCTTGTTCATGCTGTAGGAGTAGTGTTTCTGCAGCAGGTGAAGTGGGTATGGAAGCTACTCCATCTGAGGTCTGGTTTGTGGCGGCGATCAGATCCTGCAGTGTCTGGGATTGTGCCGGGTCAGGGAGAGCTGTTGGCTTCGTAGAGATGCTGTAGCATTGGGCAGACTTCTTTAACTCATGAGCTTCAGTTGGTTGCGGCCTGGGGGTTGTCGGCCACTCTTTCTATGGTTGGTACAAGAATGGTGGTCCCAAGCTCCAGCGATGGGGTTGTGCCAGTTCCTTAAGGGTTTTACCACGAGTGATGTCATCAGCAGGATTGTTTACACTGTCAACATACCTCCAGTCCTTGACTTCTGTTAGGTCTTGGATTTATGCAATGCAGAGTTCAGGGGATCACCTTATACCTGCAGGACTCCGACTTGAGCCAGGTCAGTACAGTGGTCAAATCACTCCAGTAGACGACCCTTTGGATTGGCAAGGTGAGCTCGGCTCACAAGGTGGAGGCCAACCGGGCTCCGGAAAGGGCAGCGCTGAGTTCCAGCCTAGGCATTGACAACTGCTTCATTGGTGCGACCCTGGACCTGGCCATGACAAAATAGACATGGGTGTGGCCTGCCGTATCCTCCACTTGCCCCATAAGCGCGCTCCGAAGCATCACAGAACACATGTAGTTCCAGGGTTGATCCCAGTTGGTCAGCACAGGGTGCCACATTCACCTTGGCATCTGGACATTAGATAGCTCCGACAACTCTGTTTCCCAATAGAGCCATCGTTCCACTAGGTCAGCCGGGTGGATCTGTTCATCCCAGAACCTCTTGGTCTGCTACAGGTCCTGGACTAAGACTTTGGCCCAGGTTGTGTATGGCAGGATATACCTGAGGGGGTCATATTGACTGGCCAGGGTCCGATATATGGTGCGCAGAGTGGGGGTTTCGGTTCTCAGGGCTGTGTAGCGGTGCTTGTACCCCGCGGTATCCGGTACACAGCTCCATCTCAGTCCTAGAGTGGGCTCTTGTGGGCTAGCACCAGACTGCGAAAGCCATAGTTCACTGCTACTTGACCTGGCTTGTGGCGGGAGGTGCTGGATAACCTCCGCTCTGTTGCTCGCCCACTGTTTGACCTTGAATACCCCTTTGGACACGAGATTCCAGACTTTATCAAGGAGTGCTTTCGCTTCCACAGTGGATGGGACGCTCTGTAAGCAGTTATCCACATAGAAGGCATTCTCCACTGATTCCCAGACTTCTGCGTCACTGTCTGGGTTCTCCCGTGTGTGTCTCTGCAGAGTGTATATGGCACAGCAAGGACTGCATGTGGTCCCAAATGGGAGGACTGGCCATTCATAGATGTTGGGGGGCTCTGCTTCTCATTCCATATCTTGCCATATGAACCGGAGCAGTGTGGTGTCAGAAGGCAGCAGACGAATCTGATAAAACATGGCTTTGATGTCTCCACTGATGGCTGTGGAGTGCTGCCGGAACCGGAGAAGGACACCGAACAAGGAAGGACCTAAGGTTGGTCCGGGGAGTAGACAATCATTCAGGCTTTGTCCAGCGGCTTGGAATGAACAGTTGAAGACAAGTCTTTACTTCCCAGCGTGTTGCTGGATAAGATGGTGAGGGAGATACCAGGATTCGCTGAGTGGGTTTCCCTCTTCATGAGCTGTCATTTTGGTGAAGCGGGAGTACAGCCCGTGTCGTGGTTGCCAGAGAAGGATGGTTGGCCACCCGTAGCAACAGGGTTGCGTACCTCTGAACGCCATCCATTTCAGTGGTGATGGTGCGCTTCTCCGGGAGGTCTAATGCATAGGAGTCATGTTTCAAGCGGGAGACCTCCTGTAGCTTCCGGTTGGAGAAGGTGTCCATCTTTCAGAGCATCTCCACATTCCGTAGGAGGTCAGTGGTTGGACAAGGAGATAGAGCTGAACTGCTTCTTGTGAAGAGGACTTGCTGTGACTACAGCTTGGGTGGAGAGAAGTAGATGGGCTGAACCTTGCACAGCCCAACCCAAGGATGTATGGACAGCAACGGGCCCTCCTTCTGGTCCTGCTTGTATTGTCTCCGCTGGGGTGACGAGATGTGGGTGGTCTGACCCAATCAGGATGAGTGGCGCAACCCTGGCCAGGTTAGGAAGAGGTAATCCTCTGAGATGAGAATATTGCTTCTGTAGAACACTCACCAGGCAGGAGTGCTCCCCGAGATTCAGGACATCTGTCGTGAAGGAATTGGTGATGTTATAGGCCACGTCCCTCTGTCCTGAAGGTGAAATGCAGAAGATCACGGCAGATCCTTTCACTTGGATAACAACATGTTGCACCGTTCTGAGGTTAAGGGTCTCGGGGGTCCCTTCCAGGTCTAGCTGCCGGGCGGCAGCTGGGAGAATGATTGTTTTTGTAGACCCATCATCTAGAACGGCGAATGTATCCATGCTCCTCCTTTCGCTTGCAGAGTGACCTTAACCACCTTAAACATTACCCTTGGAGACTGGTTCTGCTGGTTGAGGTAGAGCTCCTTTGCGGCTCCTACCATGAGCATAATCTGCTCCTTTAGTGCTTGGGGAATTACATCATGCAACACTGTGGGATGGATTTCCTCACAGCGATTGCAGGGTTTCCTCAATGTGCAGGTCTCCGCTTTATGGATATGAGCACACTTGTAGCATCGCTCGCCTGAAGTTATCCAGGCCTTCAATTGGGGTTGAGTGAGCTTTTGTACCCTAGGGTATGAGCCAAGGAAATGCCCCTTACTATTGCAATAGGGCAGTAAGGCTGGAATTTGATGTTCTTGCTCTTGAGAGAGGTCTTCTTCCTGGGCTCCTCCCTTCCGGGTTCCTCCCTGGCTTCCCTATTTAAGTACATGGTGGTGGGATTTTGCCTTTTATGACCCTCCTTGCGTTCAAACTCCTTCCTTATCCCTGAGGCTGTGGCTGAGATTGTGGCCTGGTGAGCGATGCCAGGTCTCTGAGAGCATAGGTGCTTCTCGAGCCCTCTTTCAGGATGCCCTTGTTCAAACAATGTTCAACGAAACTGTCTCTGAGGTAGGCTGGAAGCTTGCTAAGAAGCCTGTCCACGTGGTAGCCACATTTCAGCTCGTTCCCGTCTTGTCCTTCAACGAATTGGAGCATTGGGGTCAGGGATTGGACAGCAAGGGAGAACTCTTGGAAGGCAGCATGGTCTCCCATTTTGATTGGAGATGTGTTCCGGATGTTGTTTAGTTCATTCTGGACTAGCTCGCGTGGCTCACCATATCTTGCTTTCAGGGCCTGGAGAGCATTGTCGGAGTTCATAAAGGATTTGGCCAGCTTGTATGCACTGGGAAACTACATGTGATCCATCAGTACTTGGTATTTGTAGCGTTCTGACAGATGACTGTGAATACCCAGTAGGCTCTCAATGCCATTTCCAAAAGGAACAAAATCACTCTCTGCTCTTAAAGTATGGCAGCTTCGGTCTTGGAATTCCATAGGCTGAGGCTACTAGCAGTTTCATGATGTTGGCTCCCTCTTATGGTTGCGTGAAGGATAAACCCGGGACTGCTGATGAGCTCACTGTGGCCTCATTGGGCCTGTCCCCTACTATCCCAGACCCTCTGTTGGTGGCAGCCTGACTTGAGTGAGAGCTCCCCCACCTGATGGTTGATGACTGGCCTGGCCCAGGCCCTGAACGAGAGGAACGATTTGCCGTTGTTGGTAATTGTCAGAAAGGCGAAGGAGAGGGGCTTTGGCTAGATGGAGGAGGAATGCTAACTGGTGTCACTGGCATAGAGGGCATTGGCGGAGCGGCCTGTCCCCCGTGCTCCATGTTGGCTGTTGACCTCGGAGCCTTCGGGGACTGTGTGCCATGATGTACCAGAGGAGCAGATTGGGAAAGAAAGGCAGACAGGTCAGGTCCATGTGGAGTGGTGGTCAGGTCAACTCCCTTTGGTTCAGTCATTATTCGTCTCGAAGGACCTTTGAAAGATTATTGGAATCTGTGTGGAAAGCTGGACAGGTAGGATGACTGACAGTAGTAAAGGTGAACAGGTGGTCATGGGTCAGGTGACGAAGGAATGGATGAGACCTGAGGCAAGAATTCCTTTAACCACAAAGCGGTATATTTACTGGGCAGTTTGTCTGTGCTGCATAACAAAGGAAACAGAACAACATGTATCCAATCAAATTCATAATCAAAAGTCAAATCATAATCATTCTCATTAACAATTAGGTTATTCAGTTCAATAAGAATTCAACAGGAATTGTCAGAGTAATTTAGGCTCAACTATTCATCATAAGCATGAGAATAATAATACAAATAAATCAATAAACTATCAATTATTAATTCTACAATTTCAATCAATTTGATATCAGGATTTATCAATTCAGCAAATAATCAGAACGTTTCCGATTTCATCTTTTCAGGTTGATGGCCAGCTCTCCCAATCTCAACAGATAGTTCAGACGAAATGTAACAGATTCGGTGGATTTACGTTGATTCATGTTCACACGGAATTTCTGGATTAGACGGAGTTGAGGAAGAGAAAGCAGCGAGGTCGGGCGGTGGCGATTCCCTCCTTTTAATGAGTTGAAATCTGTCGGACATTTCCACCTGACCTAATTAAAGCGCACCTGGACCAGGTGAGCAAGTATCCATTAATTAATGGACGATTCCACCAATTCTATGGGCCTTTCTACATCCACACAACATGTAATGATCATAAACCCGCCCTGCGGATATAACCACGGGGCGTGCAGGTTATGAGTCAACCCCCACTAAGGTAGTGGTATAACAATGTCAATGTAATGGTCCATTTCACATGAATTACCGACAGTTTACCAATCAATCCATCATAATTAAGTGTTTTCCCTACAAAAATGTCCCACCGGTAGTGTCAGAGCAATCGGGGTCTTCCCGAAGCATACATATATGCATATAATTTATAAATAAAGAGGGACCGTAATTTGAGCATTGCTGTGTCCAGACTTCATTTTATGCAACTAAGTACCTCCATTTTCTAGCTGAAAGTTTAGCTCTGATAGACTTTGAATTGTGTTTTTAATCTGTGAATACCCCACACACCCGTATTCTCGGATTTAATAAGACCCGTGTTACTGTACCCATCTCTGGAGCCAATAGTCTCCCTGGTGTCTGGAACTATCCTGCGCCTGTTTTGTTTGGCCCCTTGTTTTGAGGGAGGTGGAAAACATTGCCTGAATGCATAGGATCCTTGAATACAGTATTCTGTAGTTAGACTAGCTATATCACAGGACAAGGACACTCCAACTAAAGTAGCCTTTCATGGATGATGACTGTCAGTGGATATGCATTTCCAACATTTCATATTACATTCTGGTACGAGAAGTTGACAGAAAAATTTGAAAAGTACGATTTTTTTAAGGCAGATTTTTTTATGCGCCGAACTGATTTGAATAGCTGCGCGGGCCACCTTAAGCACGTCTCTGATGTCAACAGCAATGAGAGCGAGACTCCAGCCTTATAGCGCTTCTCTGACCTGAGTAGTGTTCAGCGGTTTGAAATGTTTATTTTCGCGTCAGTCTCTGCGCAATTTTCGTATTTCCCCGATTCATGGTTATTTCAGTCTGCGAGACAAGTCTGTTAGGCTATTCCGTGGCACTTTGCGACACTACCTGAGCCAAATCTCTGCCCGACAAGAGAAAGGTAAGATTACATGCATCCCAAGTATGGATATCTTCAATTTGTGTTTAATTAGACCAGTGAAAGCAAGTAAATGTATTTTGCATTATATTATTGTCTATAAGTCACTGACATAACACGACATATTCGGTTCTTGTGTTAAGTTTATTTTTGTGGAAAACATTAAATCAACGTTTTATTCGGGCGTCATGCCTAATGCCCGATGTTGTGCCCGGTTGTGCGGGTTAGATGGGCTTTCAATAGACTCAGAATAAAACCACAGAATATAGGCTTCTGTCAGCATTCGGTATTGTAGGCACAATGTTGCATAGATAAGAATAATACACTCCTTGCTTTCCATTCGGCGTGATTTTGGCTACGGGCGCAGCAGACGGCTTAATCAGAAAACAAAAATGTGCGCGAGCATCTTAACCAAATTTGAACTGTTGCACATGCCAAGATCAATTTTGTCATGTCATTCGATTTGCACATTTTCATGGCATGTTGCATTTTCATTATTTGTAGTCTCAATGGAGAATGTTTCTTATTTGGGCATCGGGCTATTAAGCTTCCCGATGTCCTGTGATACTGGTGGATTCAAATATAAAGGCTAATCACGTGTTTCAATATATAGGTAAAGAGGTTTGTCTAACTCTACTGAGAAGAAACATAAATAGACACTGGGGATAGAATCTAGTAGTTTCCGTTTGTATTCAATGTGTTTTACCCCATTTTATAGATGACAGTACTTAAATAGGCGCTTGAAGGTTCTTTATAAAGCTGCGTTGTGAAGCATTCTTTGATCATCCTACAGCCCGAAAAGCTCTCGGTGCTTGTGGCAGTTTAGTTCAGTAAGAGAGATGAACATATGAACGTGTCTGGGCTCCTTGTGCTGCATTAGTAATAACAGAATAATGCCCATAAACAGGAAAGTAGGCTGTATGTGTAACATGAAGAAATGCCATTTAGCATATGCTTTTATCTAAAGCGACTTAGTCAGTCGTGCATACGTTTTTTTCGTCATGTATGTGTGGTCCCGGTAATTGAGCTCACCATATTGGCGTTGCAAGCGCCATGCTCTTCCAACTGAGCTAAAGAGCACCATCCTACCCGAGAGGGAATGGGTGATCTAGTATGTGTGAATGGACGATGTAGTATGCGTGATCAACAGAATACAATTGGTTTTGTGATGCTATAGTTCATTGTGCTTTATCTGCATTCAGTGTATCAAATACTTGTTGGCTATAGGGGCTCAGTATTCATTTGAAACATGTTTAAAGGGATTAGGAGCATGTTTAATTGTCTGCTCCTCTCCCTTCCAGCGGCCCCAAGGACAGGTTTTCATGGCTATCCATTTCCTTCACACTCCTAGGCTATCTGTATTTAGAGTGCTCTATGCATACTGTATGCTGCATATCTCCACATTAACATCCTTCTTGTACTAGCTCCTACTTTTCTTTATAGAACACAAACTGTCAGCCCCCTACAGCTGCTGATGCTGATAGTGATGGTGCCATTATGTGTAGATTATTATTCCTTTTGACAGGTGTGAGAGTCTGTGTAGGGAAGGGGTGCAACTTTCACTGGGGGGGGGGGGGGGTGTCCCCCCACTTTCTGAAATTGCATTTTTGCCCCAGTTTTATCATTGTAATGTGATGCAAACAAGGTCAGAAAGATGGTTGGCAATGATTGGAGGTCCACAATATATGTTTAAAATTATACTGTCAATCCTCCATAGGAAATCATAGAAATATACATAACAGAAAAGACTTGACCATTAGTGATGGAAAGTTTGGCTCATTCCGTTCATTTGAATCAGTAATGCCTAGAGTACGCAGGAAACCCTACCTGTGAATGATGAACTAAAAACTGTAAAGAGTCATAATTTACCAGTAGTGGTGCGTGGGGAAAATCACTGGGGGGGAAAGCCATATGACATCCTATGTGTTGTGACAATTACCTTGTTTGCTCTATAAATCCTGTTAGTTCATGTTTCTTGCGCCCATGATATATAGACTTAAGGCCAAGACAATAAGAAGACACAGTGGCAGAATAAATTCACCCACACCTTTGTTTCATCACAAAACCGGAGAGCAACCTCTCCGAAGTCCACAAAACATATAGCATGTAACAAACAGTTACATGGCCTACAGCATGGTCAACCAAGTTAATGTTTCCAACATTTTCGGACTACTAAACAACTATTGATTTAGAAACACTGAGAGTTACCGCAAGTCGCAAAGAAAACAGTTGCTGCCTCCACTATTCCAGCACCATTTCAATATCATCAAATCACCCATGCTTAGTCTAATACAGAGACAACTAGAAGATACAGAAAACAATTTAGTCCAACCAATGCAAGCTAAATATGATGTGGCTGTCTATCCATGGTTCTGATTTCTCTCTAAGTGTGTGTGCGTGCATTTGTGTAAGTAGAAAAACATGTGGACTCACCCTAATTGTAGAGAAATGTCAATGCCATCCTCCTCTCTTTTCACACTTTTATTTGTTGTTTTCCTAGACTACCTGGCTAAAATGCTTGCTCACTAGCCTAACTTCCTTTCATGGGCAACATTAGCTAGTTAACATTAGCCTTCTACATGTAGCTACATATTGAACTTCCATCCTCTAAGGCCAGGACCACAATGTATTAATTCATGGTTGGATTAAAATTGGCGTTATAATCATTGTCGGTACGGCGAATTAAGTATAACCAGAAGTCCAAATTCCTTCTCCATCCATGGCTCTATTTAGGAAAGTGCCCATTTTAGCTAGCTAGCAAGCCACTGGAGGACAACAACACAACAATATGCAACAATTCAAGTTGTGTCTGTCAATGACATTTTGCCCTCGATGTGATGTGATTGGAGTGAAGCCAAATCCTCACCGGCTTCCCTTGACACTTCTTTTGGTGCGCCAGGACCGTTTACAGTTGACCTCACTCAGTTTGGATCAATGCTGATTGGCTATTATTTTATACTTTTTTATCAAGGGAGGCCAAACGCTCGCTGGCTTCCCTTGCATTCAATGCTACTGGTGTCAACATTGTCATACTCTTTATGACCAGAGAGCATCAGGTAGATGGCCTACACATACAGAGACAGAGGGGCACTTGGATGCTTTCGCTTGGACGCTTTCTCAGGTGAGCTACATTTAGCCTCTTGCCAATTGAAGGAAAATAATGAAACGCAGAGAGACGAAAGATCAATTATTGTATGTTTTTTAATTATTATTATTTTTTTTTTTTTTTTTGCGAAGCCTGACTGGCTTCCCTTGGCGTCAATTAATACACACCACTGGATACTACAAGCCTCTCGTTCACATCTCGTTCACCATAGGGGGCAGCAGGCAGGACCCCCTACTGGCGAATGATGAACTGAAAACTCAAAAGAGTCATCATGATTCTACCAGCATCTCATTCACACGTCGCTCACCATAGAGGGCTTATTGGAGCTGTCATTTGTGACTGAGACGTGTAACCTTGTGCTTTAAACCATGTACATTTGTTGATTGCTAGGCTTACAAATAAGATTATTTCTTGATACATTTGAAATGAGGTCTAGTTGTGGCTGCAACCAGACTAGATTGTGAGCGACTCTTGCCAGAATGTGTTGCTTGACCGCCGTCCGTGAGGGTAATATGCGCACACAATGTCATTTGCTAACGATTCATGTTCAAGTTTGTTGAGCAGAGGCTGTGTATGTTTTGGTTCTTCAAAGCTGTGTCCATAATATTCAATAATTAATTCATTGCAATCATGCTTGCACCAACATGTATTTGTCTTCTATGCTCACAATCTATTTCCCTGCGTGCGTGTGACAGACAGTTGGTGGTTGTAGTACGTCTCTGGAGCTGCTGTGATGGAGGAGTGTGTATTAATCCTGCTGTAGGACTCATTGCAGCTAGTACTACCAGGTCAAACAAACAACTAAAATGAACGAGTCACTCAGAAAATCTAATCATGAGTCTTGAGTCAGTTAAAAGAGTCGTTCAGAAAGAACGAATCGCTCGCAAACTGCACATAACTAATATCCCTTTAAGTTGACATTCGACGGTGGGTGGAGCGGTGGTTATCTTTGTGGTAGTTATTAGACGTTGAAACTCCAATTTGTAACTTTTTTGGCGACCCGACCAAATGAACATAGAAATGTGAGTTATAGATCTATACTTGTTGAAATCATGCCTAAGAAGCGGGAGATATTTTCTATGTGTGCTATTTCTACCCCTTACCTTTCGTTTTTGCATCTTTTACTTTTGGTGTGGTAGCTGAAAATTCTATATTTTGTTTATTGAAAATATATTTCACAGTAGTTTAGATAGTACAATGATTCTCTACAGTGCTTGTTTTGTCACAAACTGAAATTAGGCAAACTATTAGAATTTTAGCAACCAGGAAAAGGCGAAGGGATTTCTTTACATTGCACATTAAAAATGTAAATTTAAATGTCAGTGGTGTACAGGCTAAATTGCAGTGGTTTGAAGGGATAGTTCCATTCTATTACTTACATTTTAAATTACACTCACCCTGTATTCAAGGGCATGTTGTGTCTCAATCTATGACAGGAACAACACAAAAAACTCAGATTACGTGAAATAGGGTCTTCAAAAAAGAATACAATTGTTTGACAACACTGTTTGTAAGCTTTTAATTATATCAAACTCAACCGTTTCTCTTTTTCAGTGACGAAGACATGGACGTCTCATCATGGTACAATGGGGTAGACAAAATGGGTCAACTTTGAGCACCTTTATCTCCTGAATGTTTTAACATTCAGGTCTAAAAAGTGACTTTCTGACCACTTCTTCCATGGGAAAACACGCATGGAAACGGATCAAATGAGATACTGTCAAAAAGTAATTGAATTCAAATGGATTTGCCCTGTAATGTTCAAGTCAACCACAGACGCACAGTGCTCCTCAGGGAACAGTATATAGCTGCTTTCTTTTCACAGTTTGTTTACTGTCGATCTTTCAGACGCATGGATCCTAAACATGTATTATTTATATGGGTGTGTAGTTGTAGGCACAGCCTTTGCCAACGAGTGTTTGAGGCTCCAGCTTTTCTTAATTCAGGAGAGTGATCTGAAAACGTCAGTCACTGTTAGTCTCTCTGGGGTCTTCAGGAACTCTAGCCGAGTGTTAATAACGAGCATCTACCGACTCTCTGACATTACATATTCTTGCTTGATGTCTCTGTTCAACCTGAGTCAGGTACTGTAGTGCTTCTGGGAATAATCATCTTCCCAATAATGTTCTCCTTCCTGTCCAGGGGCTTTATGCAGCAGAGTAGGATGTGCCTTGTGGAGTCAAGAGGTCAAAGTGTCATTGCGATTTAATTACACATGACACCAGCCTTGATCCTATTGATGACACTCTGCTGCTTTTTTTCTGGCATGTAAACTACACATAGTGGTGTAGCAAACCCCACAGTGCCAGGGGACTGGAGACAAAGACACAGAGTCACGTCCTCCGTCATCGTAATCACTCTATCCTACAAAAGAGACACCAGACAGTCACGCCAACCGACCCGAATAAAACGTGACGGTGCTGTGTCAAGCCCCCCGGTAGAATCACAGATTGTAGGGGATTGTGGTATTGTAGCTTGGAGCACGCTCCCTTGCTCCCTTGGCCTCCAGACAAGTGTGTGCACTCAAGCAGTACAGAACAGCCACATCAGCCATCACCCCTGCCCCCTCTTCATCATCCTTACCCCGGCTGAAAGGAGATGAAGGCAGGGGATAGGGGGGGAAAGAATGGGGATAGAAAAGCAATTGGCTAACTCTATAAATCCAATGCACCTTGGGTACCTAACCCCGACCATGGTGACTGGGAGCTATTATTTAGAATCTGGTAACCGATGCTCTCCTATTAACATTGAGTGGCTTGGCGTCTGCCGGTTGTCTCCCGTGACAACTTTATGCCTGTTATTTACTGCCTGGCACTGCAGGCCTTGCTCTCTGAGCCACGGACAGAGCTAAGCTCAGTGTGGAGGCTCTGCGTTCAAGTCAAACTACCACTCCTTATTATGAAAGAGCAGGGAGGGAAGAGGGTGTATGTTTGCTGGAATGGGTGGGTGTTTTGTATAGTTTGTGTGTGTGTGTGTGTGTCTATACAGTGCATTCGGAAAGTATTCAGACCCCTTGACTTTTTCCACATTTTGTTACATTACAGCCTTTTTCTAAAATGGGTTATATAGTTTTTTCCTCCTCATCAATCTACACACAATACCCCATAATGACAAAGCAAAAAAAAAAACAGTTTTTAGAAATGTTTGCAAATGTATTACAAATACAATTCTGAAATATTACATTTACATAAGTATTCAGACCATTTACTCAGTACTTTGTTGAAGCACCTTTGGTAGCGATTACAGCCTAGAGTATTCTTGGGTATGACACTACAAGCTTGGCACACCTATATTTGGGAAGTGTCTCCCATTCTTCTCTGCAGATCCTCCCAAGCTCTGTCAGGTTGTATAGGGAGCATCACTGCACAGCTATTTTCACGTCTCTCCAGAGATGTTCGATGGCCTTAAAGTCCAGGCTCTTGTCCACTCAAGGACATTCAGAGACTTGTCCCGAAGTCACTCCTGGGTTGTCTTGGCTGTGTGCTTAGGGTTGTTGGACATTTGGAAGTTGAACCTTCGCCCCCAGTCTGAGGTCCTTGGCGCTCTGGAGCAGGTTTTCATCAAGGACCTCTCTGTACTTTGCTCCGTTCATCTTTTCCTCAATCCTGACTAGTCTCCCAGTCCCTACCGCTGAAAAACATCCCCACAGCATGATGTTGCCGCCACCATGCTTCACCGTACGGATGGTGCCAGGTTTCCTCCAGACTTGATGCTTGACATTGACGCTAAAGTGTTCAATCTTGGTTTCACCATACCAGATCATCTTGTTTCTCATGTTTTGAGAATCCTTTAGGTGCCTTTTGGCGAACTCCAAGCTGGCTGTCATGTGCCTTTTACTGAGGAGTGGCTTTGGTCTGGCCACTACCATAAAGACCTTATTGATGGAGTGCTGCAGAGATGGTTGTCCTTCTGGAAGGTTCTCCCATCTCCGCCGAGGAACTCTGGAGCTCTGTCAGAGTGACCATCGGGTTCATGGACATCCTCCCTGACCAAGGCCCTTCTCCCCAGATTGCTCAGTTTGGCCAGGCAGCCAGCTCTAGAAAGAGCCATTGCATACATTCCTAAAAACCTGTTTTTGCTTTTCCATCCGAGGTATTGTGTGTAGATTTTTTTATTTAATCAATTTGAAATAAGGCTGTAATGTAACAAAATGTGGAAAAAGTGAAGGAGTCCGAATACTTTCTCAATGCACTGTGTGTTCCATATATGTGTGTGTGTTTTTTATGTGTGTGTTTATGCACGTGAGCGTGCGTGTGTGCGTCATTTATATGTTTGCTGGTGCGACGGGGCTGGGGGAGTGAGTTGTCACAGACTTTGTGAGCTATGCTCCAAAAGATGTCATACGTTCTGTCTAGCCAGTCAGGCTTCAGTGCTCTGCTGTTCTGTTTAAGCTTCACACAGCAAGGTGACGTTGTATTTCTTTATCCTGTCATCCTGAGCAATATTGATGCACATGCTTTTGGTTTCCTTCCTTTTGTCTCTACCTCGGCGTAAACACAGAGAGGGGGATAAACGTACGTTTTCCCCTTCTGGATAAATATTTCACAAGCGTTGAATAAATGTTCAAATAAATGCCTGACTGTTGAGGCTTTTATCAGTTATTAATGATTTATTATCTCCGATCCATTGTTGTCCTTGGGCCTTCTCGTTTCCACTACAAAGGCTGTATAATTAGTTGTTAATCAGCAAAGACGGTAATGTTAATTTAATGCTGCATTTTTTAGCCCCCGGTTTACAAAAGTGCATCTAATCCCAATCTATGTGTAAAGAAGGACTGTATAATGAAAACTCCTCTTGTTTCTGTTATCAAATGTGCAGTCCCAGGACCGATGGTGAATAACAATTAGAGTAGACTACGGCTAGCCTGGTTAAACCAGACTGAACTCTTTAAGTGAAGTAAAACAGTAGTGAGTGCAGTCTGGCTTTACCAAGCTATGCTACTGCAGTGGCCCCCCTGTAATTTGTCTTAATGGCTCCAGTTCAGTTCTGCATCTAACATCTATCCTGGCCCTAATGGTCTTTCATTCATTTCATTCGTTTATTCCCCAGGAACTATTAGTCAGCAAAACTCTGCTGAATATTTAAAGCCTTGTGACTGTTTCTATCATCTTTGTTTAATCTGTGACCAGCAGTCTTTCTTGTGTCAGATGTGGAGGGTCTGTCGTTAGTAGTAGTGTCGGCGTTAGTCACTTCTCATCTGGTAATGTGCTAACGTGTTCTAATTAAACCAGACACGTTGTGATCTGCCTTTTCGAAATGTCTCATCCGACGGTTAGCGGCACGACCTGGAGCTGGGTTTGGTCCCCTGCTCTGTTCTATTGTCTCCCCCTCTCTCTTGTATTATAGCGTAGAGGCTGGCCTCCGCTTCTTAATATTCATGGAGCATTCTATTGGTTCTATGCAGAGGGTAGACTACGCACTGAGTGGAAGAGGTGTGTGTGTGTGTGTGTGAACAACTGAATATGCATTGTCTTTACATGTGGGGGCAATTTTGTGGTATGATTGGTTTTCATGAGGGAAATTGACGCCTACATGCAGCGGATCAGGAAATGGGAGGGACTGTTTATGATGATTACCTTGAGTCCTAGGGTTTCATTTCATTTTAGAGACGTGATGGAGTGTTTATGGCAATTTGAAATGTGTCCTTTTCCACATGCAAGGTGATGAACTCATCAGAAATCTGAAATAACTCAGGATTTAAAGGTGAAAGACTGAGTGTGTGCTAGTTTGTGTCTGTCTCTGTGTGTTTTGAGGGGTAGAGAGAGCGAGCGCTTTAGGAAACCATCTCTGGCATGTCTTCAAAGGAGCTACTGTCTCTTTAGAAATTGATGAAGCAGTTTCATCTATTGTTCTCTGACAGACACAGTAGGCTATGTAATGCTTTCCCCTTCTACATGCATGATTGGAGAGATCTGCCTATAGAAATGAGTTAATTTGATGGAAATCTTCAAGATTTGAATTGGGGGAACTTATCAATTTCATAGGCAGATCATCAGTCTTTGTAGGGCCTAACTCTTGCATGAGAATGAATCCTGATGAGTAGAGTTAGGAGTGGAAGTTCTATTGTTGGGCCTCTGGTTGTTTAGGGGATAAGAGTGTTGGATTCCCATGATACCCCGGCCTTTCATTTGCTCAGTGAATTGAACCTTGTCATTCAAAGGAAGATAATGTTTGAGAATGGAAGGCTTACCAGGCCTTGAAGATGACAGTTGAAAGGCCTGCTTCTGACCGCCCCCTAGAGAGCATATGAAAGGTATGTCCCCCAAAAAGGGCATTATGACTACATTAGTTCCTACCAGAGAGACTTCAGACTCTCTCCAGTAGTTACTGAAGGAGCCATGGTCTAATTGAGTGTCGAGGGACAGGTCCTGTGTGCTGAATGATACTGTTTGACCTCCCTAAAGAGAGAGGGAATGTGCCAGTGTGAGTTTCTGGTCAGAACTGTGTTGGTTGTATTGCGGCTGTGCTGTGTGCCGGGGGCTGGGCCGGGTCGGTCAATACAACAGCCCCAGATCCCAGGAGGAGATCGTTTTTCAAGGCTGTGTGTCCCACATCCACAGAGTCCTAATGGCAGGCTCCCTATCCTCTCCAGCCTCCCCAGCCTTCCCGGCTGTATGATTTATCAAAGGGAAAAGGTCAGTCTGGCGGGCTGTAATTAATTCTGTCAGCTGTTATTTGGTGCTGCGTGGGAGTGCTTTCTCCATTAGTGGCACATTACATGGTTTGTCTCAGGGACAGCCACGTAGGAAAGGGGCAGTTTTCATTTCAATCATGATGCACTCTCATCAGGGACAGGGAGGAAGGTGGTTGGTGGAAGGTGTTTGGTAGAAGGTAGTTGGTGGAACGTAGTTGGTGGATGGTGGAAGCTGGAAGGTGGAAGCAGTAAGGTGGAAGGTGGAATGTGGATGGTGGAAGGTGGATGGTAGTTGGTGGATGTGACTCACATAGCCAGGGCGGAGGTGATATGCCGACTAGCCTAATCATTTTTCTTCTTTCACGACTCTGACGAGGCGGAGGATATGCGGCTCCCTTGGGAACAGGCCCCGACCCCAGTGATCTGCGTGAAGAGGAGGCAGAGAAAGAGAGGCCGGAGAGCGGGCTGCCTTATGAGAAGTTGGAGGTGATCGAATAAACCCCCGCTTCCCTCATTTCTGCTAGCAAACAAGCAATCTTTGGACAATAAAATGTATGAATTACTGGGAAGATTAAACTACCAACGGGACATTAAAACTGTAATATCTTATGCTTCACCAAATCGTGACTGAATGACGACAATATCAACATACAGCTGGCTGGTTATATGATGTACCGGCAGAATAGAACAGCGGCGTCTGGTAAGACAAGGGGCGGCTGTCAATGTATTTTTGTAAACAACAGCCGGTGCACGGTATCTAAGGAAGTCTCGAAGCTATTGCTCTCCTGAGGTAGACTTTCTCATGATAAGCTGCAGACCAGGAGAGAGTTTTCATCTGTATTCTTTGTAGCTGCTTACATACCACCACAGTCAGAGGCTGGCACTAAGATAGCACTGAATGAGCTGTATTCCACCATAAGCAAACAAGAAAACGCTCTACCAGAGGCAGTGCTCCTGGTAGCCAGGACTTTAATGCAGGGAAACTTAAATCAGTTTTACCAAATTTCTATCAGCATGTTAAATGTGCAACCAGAGAGAAAAGAACTCTGGACCACCTATACTCCACAGACAGAGATGCATACAAAGCTCTCCCTCGCACTCCATTTGGCAAATCTGACCATAATTCCATTCTCCTGCTTACAAGCAAAAATTAAAGCAGGAAGCACCAGTGACTAGATCAATAAAAAAGTGGTCAGATGAAGCAGATGCTAAGCTACAGGACTATTTTGTTAGCACAGACTAAATATGTTCCAGGATTACTCCAATGACATTGAGGAGTACACCACATCTGTCATTGGCTTCATCTAGAAGTGCATCGATGACGTCGTCCCCACAGTACATACCCCAACCAGAACACATGGATTACAGGCAGCATCCGCACTGAGCTAAAGGCTAGAGCTGCCGCTTACAAGGAGCGGGACACTAACCCGGAAACTAATAAGAAATTCCGCTATTCCCTCCGACTAACTATCAAACAGGAAAAGCATCAATACAGGACTAAGATCGAGTCGTACTACACTGACTCTCGTCAGATGTGGCAGTGTCTACAAACCATTACAGACTACAAAGGGAAGCACAGCTGAGAGCTGCCCAGTGACACGAGCCTACCGGACGAGCTAAACTACATGGCCAGATGGATTACCAGGACGTGTACTGCGAGCATGCGCTGACCAACTAGCAAGTGTCTTCACTGACATTTTCAACCTCTCCCTGTCCGAGGTCTGTAATAACAACATGTTTTAAGCAGACCACCATAGTGCTTGTGCCCAAGAATACTAAGGTAACCTGCCTAAATGACTACCGACCCGTAGCACTCACGTCTGTAACCATGAAGTGCTTTGAAAGGCTGGTCATGGCTCACATCAACACCATCATCCCAGAAATCCTAGACCCACTTCAATTTGCATACCGCCCCAACAGATCCACTAATGATGCAGTCTCTATTGCACTCCACACTGCCCTTTCCCACCTGAACAAAATGAACACCTATGTGAGAATGCTATTCATTGACTACAGCTCAGCGTTCAACACCATATTGCCCTCAAAACTCATCAATAAGCTAAGGACCCTGGGACTAAACACCTCCCTCTGCATCTGGATCCTGGACTTCCTGACGGGCCGCCCCCAGGTGGTATGGGTAGGTAACAACACATCCGTCACACTGATCCTTAACACGGGTGCCCCTCAGGGGTGCGTGCTCAGCCCCCTCCTGTACTCCCTGTTCACTCATGACTGCACGGCCAGGCACGACTCCAACACCATCATTAAATTTGCAGATGACACAACAGTGGTAGCCTGATCACCGACAACAACGAGACAGCCTATAGGGAGGAGGTCAGAGACCTGGCTGGGTGGTGCCAGGACAATAACCTCTCCCTGAACTTGATCAAGACAAAGGAGATGTTTGTGGACTCCAGGAAAAAGAGGACCGAGCACGTCCCCATTCTCATCTATGGGGCTGCAGTGGAGCAGGTTGAGAGCTTCAAGTTCCTTGGTGTCCACATCACCAACAAACTAACTATGGTCCAAGCACACCATGACAGCAGTGAAGCAGACACAATCACATATTCCCCCTCAGGAGACTGAAAGGATTTTGCATGGGTCCTCAGATCCTCAAAAGGTTCTTCAGCTGCACCATCAAGAGCATCCTGACTGGTTGCATCACTGCCTGGTATGACAACTGCTCGGCCTCCGACCGAACTGCCCAGTACATCACTGGGGCCAACCTTCCTTCCATCCAGGATCTCTATACTAGGCAGTGTCAGAGGAAGGCCCAAAAAATTGTCAAAGACTCCAGCCACCCTAGTCATAGACTGTTCTCTCTGCTACCACACGACAAGCGGTACCAGAGCACGAAGTCTAGATCCAAGAGGCTTCTAAACAGCTTCTACCCCCAAGCCATAAGACTCCTGAACATCTAGTCATCTAGACAGCTTTGCACACTCTTGGCATTCTCTACACCAGCTTCACGTGGAATGCTTTTCCAACAGTCTGAGCACTTGTTGGCTGCTTTTCCTTCACCTTGCATTCCAACTTATCCCAAACCATTACAATTGGGTTGAGGAAGGGTGATTGTGGAGGCCAGGTCATCTGATGCAGCACTCCATCACTCTCCTTGGTCAAATAGCCATTACACAGTCTGGAGGTGTCTTTTGGGTTATTGTCCTGTTGAAAAACAAATGAGAGTCCCACCAAGTGCAAACCAGATGGGATGGCGTATCACTGCAGAGTGCTGTGGTAGCCATGCTGGTTAACTGTGCCTTGGATTCGAAACCAATCAGCGAAAGCGTCACCAGCAAAGCACCATCATACCTCCTCCTCCATGCTTCACGGTGAGAACCACAAAATCGGTGGTTGGAACCAAAAATCTCAAATCAAATTTGGACTCATCAGACCAAAGGACAGATTTCCACTGGTCTAATGTCCATTGCTTGTGTTTCTTGGCCCAAGCAAGTCTCTTCTTCTCATTGATGTCCTTTAGTAGTGGGTTCTTTGCAGCAATTCGACTTGATTCACGCAGTCTCCTCTGAACAGTTGATGTTCAGATGTGTCTCTTACTTGAACTCTGTAAAGTATTTATTTGGGCTGCAATTTCTGAGGCTGGTAACTCTAATGAACTTATCCTCTGCAACAGAGGTATCTCTGGGTCTTCCTTTCTGTGGCGGTCCTCATGAGAGCCTGTTTCATCATCGTGCTTGATGTTTTTTGCGAGTGCACTTGAAGAAGCATTCAAAGTTCTTGAAATTGTCCAGATTGACTGACCTTAAGTAACGATGGACTGTCGTTTCCCTTTGCTTATTTGAGCTGTTAGGGCTATCTTCTGTATGACCTTATCACAACTGATTGACTCAAACACATTAAGAAGGAAAGACATTCCATAAATTAACTTTTAACAAGGCGCACCTTTTAATTTAAATGTATTCCAGGTGACTACCTCATGAAGCTGGTTGAGAGAATGCCAAGAGTGTGCAAAGTTGTCATCTAGGCAAATGTTGGCTACTTTGAATAATCTCAAATATATAATATATTTTGATTTGTTTAACACTTTTTTGGTTACTTTATGATTCCTTATGTATTATTTCATAGCTTTGATGTCTTCTCTATTATTCTAAAATATAGAAAATAGTAAAAGAGTAGGTGTGTCCAAACGTTTGACTGGTACTGTATATTCGGTTCAAATTCCGTATCAGCCAATTAAATGAGTTGACGTGGTTGGATGTCATCCAACACGTGTTCATAAAAGCGTCCTTGTCCAACTGCACATTCTGATCATCAAAACGACTAGATCCTGTGTGTTGGACTGACTGGTGTCAAATAACTCTCTGTGTAGAGTGCCAAGCTCCATGTTATAGTCGCAGACTGTGACAAGTTTTTCCCCCCACCCTTTTGTAAATGTAGAAGTACATTTAATGTGTCAGTGTTTTGAGAAGTGCAGCCAAAACCTAGTAAATGAAGATTACGAATGTATTTAATGAGGAGCTTCTTGTTAGAGTCCCTCTTGCAGACCGACACAGGTTACTGGCACTGCTATACAAATCATTGTTGTTACTATAGGTTATGTTACATAGACGTGTATGCTACACGCACAACATTTTATATTCATTATTAGAATCATCCACTATGTCATGTATGCCTTATTCGATTTGAGCACCGAGGACCAGCAGTGAACAGTGTTTTCCTTAACAAACATTCTTGATGCAAGGTGGGTTTGCATTCACAGTTAATGTGCACTGTCATATTCAAGTCAACTGTTTTAGTGGTGTGTGCCAACAGGAAGCGATGATGATGATGATGGTGATGGTGGTGGAACATGACAGTTATTCTACAAGTCTCTTAATTATTTAGCGTTCCGCTCAAACGTTTTATAGACATTGTTTATCTTTTTTTTTCTCGTAAAAGCAGATGGATATGTGTGAAATGGATGAGCAAAAAACGTGGTATTTTGTCATATATATGAAAACGTGGTATTTTGTCATATATGTGAAAACGTGGTATTTTGTCATATTTTGTCATACAGTGCCTTGCGAAAGTATCCCTTGAACTTTGCGACCTTTTGCCACATTTCAGGCTTCAAACATAAAGATATAAAACTGTATTTTTTTGTGAAGAATCAACAACAAGTGGGACACAATCATGAAGTGGAACGACATTTATTGGATATTTCAAACTTTTTTAACAAATCAAAAACTGAAAAATTGGGCGTGCAAAATTATTCAGACCCCTTAAGTTATTACTTTGTAGCGCCACCTTTTGTCTCAGGTCTTTTGCAGACTCCATCAGGTTTTCTTCCAGAATGGTCCTGTATTTGGCTCCATCCATCTTCCCATCAATTTTAACCATCTTCCCTGTCCCTGCTGAAGAAAAGCAGGCCCAAACCATGATGCTGCCACCACCATGTTTGACAGTGGGGATGGTGTGTTCAGCTGTGTTGCTTTTACGCCAAACATAACGTTTTGCATTGTTGCCAAAAAGTTCAATTTTGGTTTCATCTGACCAGAGCACCTTCTTCCACATGTTTGGTGTGTCTCCCAGGTGGCTTGTGGCAAACTTTAAACGACACTTTTTATGGATATCTTTAAGAAATGGCTTTCTTCTTGCCACTCTTCCATAAAGGCCAGATTTGTGCAATATACGACTGATTGTTGTCCTATGGACAGAGTCTCCCACCTCAGATGTAGATCTCTGCAGTTCATCCAGAGTGATCATGGGCCTCTTGGCTGCATCTCTGATCAGTCTTCTCCTTGTATGAGCTGAAAGTTTAGAGGGACGGCCAGGTCTTGGTAGATTTGCAGTGGTCTGATACTCCTTCCATTTCAATATTATCGCTTGCACAGTGCTCCTTGGGATGTTTAAAGCTTGGGAAATCTTTTTGTATCCAAATCCGGCTTTAAACTTCTTCACAACAGTATCTCGGACCTGCCTGGTGTGTTCCTTGTTCTTCATGATGCTCTCTGCGCTTTTAACGGACCTCTGAGACTATCACAGTGCAGGTGCATTTATACGGAGACTTGATTACACACAGGTGGATTGTATTTATCATCATTAGTCATTAAGGTCAACATTGGATCATTCAGAGATCCTCACTGAACTTCTGGAGAGAGTTTGCTGCACTGAAAGTAAAGAATAATTTTGCACGCCCAATTTTTCAGTTTTTGATTTGTTAAAAAAGTTTGAAATATCCAATAAATGTCGTTCCACTTCATGATTGTGTCCCACTTGTTGTTGATTCTTCACAAAAAAAGACAGTTTTATATCTTTATGTTTGAAGCCTGAAATGTGGCAAAAGGTCGCAAAGTTCAAGGGGGCCGAATACTTTCGCAAGGCACTGTATGTGAAAACGTGGTATTTTGTCATATATGAAAACGTGGTATTTTGTCATATATATGAAAACGTGGTATTTTGTCATATATGTGAAAACGTGGTATTTTGTCATATATGTGAAAACGTGGTATTTTGTCATATATGTGAAAATGTGGTATTTTGTCATATATGTGAAAACGTGGTATTTTGTCATATATGTGAAAACGTGGTATTTTGTATTATATGTGAAAACGTGGTATTTTGTATTATATGTGAAAACGTGGTATTTTGTCATATATGTGAAAATGTGGTATTTTGTCATATATGTGAAAACGTGCCTTTTGAATTTTGTCTAACGTTAGTAGCCTAGTCAAGGATGTATCATGCAATATTGGCATACACGCAGACAAGAGGAACAAAATTAAACCTGGAATTTGGAGGTTTAAAATATCCTTCTGCTGACTAAGTTGACCTATTTTAAGAAAAAAGTTGGTTGGTGGATATAAAGTTCAAGATCTTTGATAGGCTGGGGCGGCTGGGGCGTTGGACTAGTAACCAGAAGGTTGCAAGTTCAAATCCCCGAGCTGACAAGGTACAAATCTGTCGTTCTGCCCCTGAACAGGGGCCGTCATTGAAAATAAGAATTTGTTCTTAACTGACTTGCCTAGTTAAATAAAGGTAAAATAAATAAATAAATAAAAATTTGTTACAGGAAATAATGACTGCCAGCTGAGTCCGGTTCGCTTCGGGTTCAGTTTGGCAGGTTATCTGAAGCGAAAAGCTAATATATAGCATTTGAGCACGTGCAAATACATAGGTGATTTTAGTTGGCTGCTGCGCGTTGTGAGACTAAGAAAAAGCTCAAATTGATTCTAATGTTCACAAGTATGGCTCCAGCAAATCTAGGATGATACTCACATATCTTATCGTTCAACTTGGATTTTGGAGTTTTTTTATGATTAAGATGGAGATCATCTGTTACATTTCAAACTTGGCAGAGTGCCCAGGGCAACACTCAATTTCCACCCTGCTTTTGTTTAGGCAATTACTAAAATAATGGAACACATAAAGTCATATTACCAAGTTTAATGGAGTGAGATCCTTGTACCCAGGTATATGTCAAAGCTCTACATGTTTCCAAATTATATTTTACGTCTCAAAGTATTTTTTTCTCTAAATCACATTGTCTGCACAGATGTGCTTTTACAGCACGTACTTAGACATCTAACTACCTCCTCATCTATCTAGATTGAGAGAGAGCTGCCTTCTTAGTTATTGTTCCTATGGAAACAGTGAAGTGAAAAAGTTCAAGCTAATCATTATTCAGGTCTTTCCAATAGTGCGGAGGGAGAAGTTCTCAGATTGTGTAGCATTTTGCCCTTGTGGATTGCACTCTTGATGTTAAACCCTCCTTTTTGTAGCGGGCCAATAGGGCTCTGACCTTCTGTGTGCTCTTGCCAAGCGTTTGGGGCTTTGGATTGGTCATCACAGGCCTGGGAGCATTGTGCTGGAGCAAATCCCAATGATTCAGCTGGACGAACATTGCAATGACCTGAACTTTCCGAGATTGTCCCAATCACTTTGACCCTTGAGAAAGCAAGCGGATGCTAGTCCTCAGGCTCCCAACAAAATCAACCTCCGTAAAAACACAGAGCAAAGCCTTTTTCCTTGTCACAGAGTTACACACCTAAAAACTTGATGTGAATGTGATCCGCCTAATGGCTGTCTATGTGCAGCAAAGCTTCCTCCTGGGTAGGGCTAATATGGAACAATCTGCCTAAATCTACGTGATGCTGGTGCCGTGGATGGCTGCGTCAGTAGCAGGCAGCCATCTAAATGTACAGTATGTGAGGAAATGCTAATCATTCCTGGTCTGTATTTTTAGAGCCCATCTCCTCCGAGTGCTCTCTCTCTCTCTCTCTCTCTCTCTCTCTCTCTTCTCTCTTCTCTCTTCTCTCCTCTTTCTTCCTCTCTCCTCTCTCCTCCTCTTTCTTCCTGTCTCCTCTCGCTCTCTGCCTCAGTGAGGAGGCAGTGAATCATGTTTAAACCAAAAAATATGATCTTGGCAAAGCCAACAGTGGAAGGAACCTTTAAATCCTTATCCTGCTAGGGCTTCTGTGTGTATTTGTATTAAAGCAACCATTCTCTATTCACTAACATTGGCCTTGTCTCTTAGGATTATTGCCATGGTGTACTGCCGGATTACATTGACTGCCATCAAGCTGTTTTATTATGTATCATGGCTCAAAACAAATCTAGAGCTGACCACTCCATCCACGCACTCATCTATCAAGAAACATCACTGTGTTAGCTAGTTTCTCCACGAAGAAAACCTCTTGGTTGTTTTAAATCGTTTGTGATGCAACTGGAGGTGTTGTTTACAAACACTTTCCAGAAGTGAAATCAAAGATTTTAAAAGAATGTATTCAGAACATATTGTTTAATTGTGTTCATCTAAAGATACGGCTCTAGAAAAACGGTTACCAATAGGGGAGGGTTTCTAAAATGTACAGTGGTGAATATTTGAAATAGGCTCTGATTAAGAGTAACATCCACAAGGACTCCTCTCCATCAGATTGTACTTCCCGTCCGGGAAGCTGCCTGCTCATCGTTGTCAATTGCAATTACAAGCAGTTGTTGGGAGGAACTGCTAAATGAGTGCTTATCTCTAAGGTATTCCTAATCAACTACATGGAACTGTCCTCCAGCAACAACAGTGACTAATATATCCAACGTGCATTGCCTTGGTTAACCTGTTGGGGGAGAAACTCACAGTGTTGCATTTCTAAGTCAACAAATCATGCCTTGTTAAAATGTTGTTGTTGGCTATCTTTATTCATGCCATGGGTTCATCTCAGATCCCCAGTGGAGTGGACACAGTCTTGGAAAGCTTCAAACAGCCCTGGTATCCTTACATCTCACATGCTGCATTAATGCAAATAACTCCCTCTAGCAAGAGCCCAAACTTGGTAATGATCCTTGACACCAATCGCATCTGTTTGGTCCTCTACTGATTAAAGAGCTAAACGTTGATGGCCCAGAGAGCGGGTAGGCAGAACAGTGACCTCAATAACACCTGAGTGTTTAATTAACTAACTCCGTCATGGCTGCCAGTATCTGAATGCCTTGTTTTTATTCCCTTCTCCTCCAGTCTGATCACAGCTGCCAGAGCTGGTAACATCAACACCTCTCCCAAATTCACACAGGCAGCCCTTGTCTATTGGCTTTCATGCGCCAATACAGAACAGAGATTTGGCAGGACTTGTTTCATGCTACCACTCTAATGTGGTCAAGATATAACTCTAGAAATCAAAGAAGGGAGTTGTGTGTATGTGTGCGTGCTTGTGTGTGTGTCTGAGTTTGGCTAGGGTTATACAGTAGCCATACAGTATGTGTGGCCCAATCTAGCATGAGAAAGCTCATCTGCATCATGCTGGACCCTTAGGCTGAGAAGGTGGAGTCCAGTGCTTCGGGTGCGGACGCCAGTTCGAGGTGAGGAGTGACGGCAGTAGTGACTGAATGGGGATACGAGAGAATTGTGGGACTATGGGTCTGGACTGCAGAAAGGACTGGAGGCAGTGGTGGGATCACACACACACACACACACACACACACACACACACACACACACACACACACACACACACACACACACACACACACACACACACCCCTCCAGACCCTCTTAAACAAAGGGCATATGGAGGCTGGGAGCATCAGTATTCTGGATCAGAACCAAATGAGACCAGAGGGTTCCAAGGTGGGTCAATGAGGTTAATGTCACTGAGGTTAAGGTCACCAGTCCATCCCCACTTTTATACTGACTTTCCTCTTTGTTTGACAGTTGTTTTGTTGTGTTGAGCAATGAATGTGCACTCAGACAGAAAGCATATATTCTGTTGATATATGATAATGGAAAGCCCCTGAGAGCCATCAATTTGATAGTGTGCACGTGTCTCCTCTTGGAATCAAATACCAAACCCAATACTCATGTACACCTTGTTCAAACATATTGAAATGTCAGCTGTTTTCTCTGCCCAGATTATCAGATCATCTCAACAACAACTCACATAACTGGTCTGTTTTTAAATGAACTAAAGGACAAACTTGTTATGTAGCTTATTACCAGACCTTATTACCAATGCTGTCTGGAATCAGATAAATAAAACATGCTGTTGTGGTGGTCATCTTCATGGACTGGCAGGAAGGATTTTGATGTCGCACATCTCAAACAGGTTCCAGGGGAGGAAGGGGAGAGGGGTGGCCCTCTAGGGGTGTGACACCAGGTCAAGAGAGGGTGTGTGTGCCCTTATCAAAGCCTTGTCGCCCTTCTGAAGTGAGAGGAAAGTGGAGATGAGTGTCTGAAAGTGGTGGATACTCCCTGTGCGTCCTTCCTCCTCCTGGCTGTGAGTAATGAGCCTCAGGACAAGCTGGCTAATTAGACCTGACATCACATGTACACTTCCTGTAAAAACAAACAAAGATACACGTACGCAGACATGATCGTACACACACACACACACACACACACTCACACACACACACACACACACACACACACACACACACACACACACACACACACACACACACACACTCTTCCTCTGAACCTCCCCTGGTATGCTGTGATTGTCACTGTGGAACCGCAACACTGTCAAGTTTCAGGAGGAAAATAAGTGTGTTAGCAGTGTAGGCGTAATGTCACTGGGACTGTTCCTACGGAAGTGCAATTGTGTGTGCGTGCTGCGACTGCCACACTTCCAAATGAGCCAGCAGCAGGAGGTGTAGTTGGGCGCTCGCCTCTCGTCAGAAGTGGAATAGGCTGACTCCAGGGGGGGGAGGTTTTGCAGATGATTGCCGTATGGGCACTGGCGTGATTTGGAAATGCCCCTTTGGTCACAGAAAAGAGTCGGCTTTGTGTGTCAAAATGAAAGCGTGAGAGCCATTTCTCGGTATCGCCCCTGAATGCAACAAGCCGTGTGTGCCCCGCTGTCCTTGGCGCGTGGCGCTTTAGAAGTTTGGCATCCTGCAGGGTGAGGGAATAGGTGCATTCAGTCAAGGAGAGAGGGCTGTTGGGTTGAACGGTCTCCCGAGGGCATGAGGCCTTTCATGTCAGCCCTGCCAGCGCAGCCTTCCCTGACTTGTCTGGTCTGTGGGCTGATAGTTGATGGGGGAGAATATATTGTACATTTTTGACAAGTCTTGACAACAAAGCAGAGGATCGCCAAAACTATTCTGTTATCATGTAGAACATCGCCCACATAAGACATAAGACTGTACACACACACACACACAAACAAACACACACACACCCCTCCCACCCAGCAGACACCTGTTAAATGTGTCCCACTAACGAGTTGCGTCATCAGGCTCGCGGTGGAGATGGCATTGACATGTCACACTCCCTGTTGTTAGCCTGCAGAGCACACTGATTGAGTGAGAAAGAGCTCTGGCACTGTTTGCTGAAGTTCACAGGAACACAGACAGAGACACAGAGGAAGCCTGTGTGTGCACAGCACACTAAAAGGCTGCTCATTAGGCCCCAGTGCTATTAACAGGCCTTTTATTAGTAGCCATCTCGAAACCATTTCAATTGTGCACAGCTTTGTTGATGCTGTTTCTCTATTCATCAATTTAATATGCTGAGTGGAAAAAAACATGCCATTTTTTCAACACAAGGCCTCTCTAAGAAAACACTTTTCATTTACGAATCATAGGTCGACTGGAATCAATATAAATGTTTGATTTCTTCGCTTTACTCAGAAGCAAATAAGGCGTTATGAAGGCACCAGTGGCTTGCAGTTATAGTGATACTTTTAATGGTCTTTGTGATTTAATTTGGCCAGCAACACACCCTGAATTTGAATAGAGCCCGTGCTCAGAGCAAGACAGCTGTGTACTCACACAAACTGAGAGCCCATGGCTTATCCCAGCATTATATAAAACCAATGTATACACTTGGCATGATACAAAGACCAGCCTAGCTAAAAAATCTGTGACCTCGATACCACACAGACTGTAAATGAATGCAGGGTATCATCATCGCTATTGATTTGGAAAGCAGGAATGAAGAAAAGCAGAAATAGAAATAATTGGAATTGTGAAATTATCTGAAATATATACTGTGGAAAAATATAAACGCAACAAGCAAAGTGTTGGTCCCATGTTTAATGAGCTGAATTAAAAGATCCAAGAAATGTTCCATACGCACAAAAAGCCTATTTCTCTAAAATGTTGTGCCCAAATTTGTTTACATCCCTGTTAGTGAGCATTTCTCCTTTGCCAAGATAATCCATCCACCTGACAGGTGTGTCATATCAAAAAGCAGATTAAACGGCAAGATTATTACACAGGTGCACCTTGTGCTGAGGACAATAAAAGGCCACTCTAAAATGTGTAGTTTTATCACGCAACTCAAGGCCACACATGTCTCATGTTTTGAGGGAGCATGGCCACCGGAGATGTTGCCAGAGAATTGAATGTTCATTTTTCTATTATGAACCACCTCCAACGTCGTTTTAGAGAATTTGGCAGTACTTCCAACCGGCCTCACAACCGCAGACCACGTGTAACCACGCCAGCCCAGGACCTTCACCCGTGGGATCGTCTGAGACCAGCTACCCGGACAGCGGATGAAACTGTGGGTTTGCATAGCAAAGAATTTCTGCACAAACTGTTAAAAACTGTCTCATGGAAGCTCATCTATGTGTTCATAGTCCTCACCAGGGTCTTGACCTGACTGCAGTTACGCGTCATAACCGACTCCAGTGGGCAAATGCGCACTGTCGATGGCCACTGGCACGCTGGAGAAGTGTGCTCTTCACAGATGAATCCCAGTTTCAACTGTACCGGGTAGATGGCAGACAGCGCGTAAGGATCCATGTGGGCGAGCGGTTTGTTGATATCAACGTTGTGAACAGAGTGCCCGTGGTGGCGGTGGGGTTATGGTATGGGGAGGTATAAGCTACGGACAACGAACACAATTGCATTTTATCGATGGCAATTTGATTGCACAGATACACTGTGACAAGATCCTGAGGCCCATTGTTGTGCCATTCATCCGCCGCCATCACTTCGTTTCAGCATGATAATGCACGGCTCCATGTCACAAGGATCTATACACAATTCCTGGAAGCTGAAAATGTCCCAGTTCTTCCATGGCCTGCATAATCACCAGACTTCGCACAGCCATTGGAGATGAGTGGGACAACATTCCACAGGCCACAATCAACAGCCTGATCAGCTCTATGTGAGGGAGATGTCACGCCAAACAGAAGGGCCTTAGTCAGGGAGGTGACCAAGAACCCGATGGTCACTCTGACAGAGCTCCAGAGTTCCTCTGTGGAGATGGAAGAATCTTCCAGAAGGACAACCATCTCTGTGGCACTCCACCAATCAGGCCTCTATGGTCGAGTGGCCAGACGGAAGCCACTCCTCAGTAAAAGGCACATGACAGCCCACTTGGAGTTTGCCAAAAGGCACCTAAAGTCACCTTTTTTCTAACACAGTTGGTCCCCTTTAAGATACCTTGATATTTAAACAATTTTGTGTCTTCATATCCCCGTTATTCATGAGCTGATGTGCTATATGTACAATCATCAACTCGATTTTGCCAACTAGGAGATATTCTGTCATTCATAGGAGGTTATCTAGCTAGCAAGCTTAGCAACTTTGGTCATTTGGCTTTTGTCTGACTGCAAAGTTTTATGATTCAACAATTGGGGTGCGTTCTGAGTGTGCTCTGTGTCCAGATAGCCTAGGCAGGCCTACCACTGAAATGCGCTAAATTAATTGAGGAACATGATAACACTCTGAATTGGCCTGTTTCGCAATTCACAACATTGGTGATCAAAGTTACTCTATCAGTACTAGATTTCAGTTTCCCTTGCTGTGATACCTTTACACAGTGGCGCAGCAACGGTCTTATTTTGGGCGTACTCTGGCATATTGGCCATATCTTGGTAGATCTTCTGGAAAATAGGAATGTCTAGCTCAGAGGCTATCGGTCAGTGCCTGATTAAGAATGGAGAGTGTGTGTGTTAGGCTGTGTATGTCTGTATGCATGTGCGCAGTGAATGTGGAAGAGACAGATAGAATGTGTGTGTGTGTGTGCAGGAGGGAGTGGTTACAACAGTTAGCGAGGGAGAGTTAAAGGGGTTTGTGTGTGTGTGTGTGCAGGACATAACGGTAAACATAGATAAGGAGAGGTGTGTGAGTATTTGTGCAACATTGAAGGATTGCCTGGCACAGGCTCGGTCGTGGTGGTCATCTCTATAGCAACTCTCCCAACAAGGACTCAGGGACACTGCAGCAAACCCAAATGTAATTACATTTTGGCATGGAGGAGGAGGAGGAGGGGAAAAATGTCTGTGTTTTTAATGGAACTAAATGTTCTACATCTTATGGTTTTTAAATACAAGGGGGGGGGGGGGGGGGGGTTAATTAGAGGGGACGCGTCCTGCACGTTGCCATCCAGTGGGAATGCTCTCTGTAACATGAAAGCAATTTGTTCATGCACTGCCTTCATGTCTCACCCCTGGAACTCAATGAAATTAACGTGTGGAATAAATGTTGGTGGAATTTAATAAGGAGACCCACACTCCCTCCCTCTCTTTCGTCCTCTCTCTCGCTTTCTCTTCTACTCTCTGTCTTTCTCTCCTTATCTCCTCTCTTTCGTCCTCTCGCTCTCTCTCGCTAGGCTGAGGCCGGGGAGGATGGTGCGACCACACTCCACAGATTAATTAGTCTGCTCTTCACAGCGTGGAAGTGACAAGGCGCTTTTGTCGTTTTTTCGCCCGAGGTCAACGCGAGTTTGCAGCGAGCGTGCGGAAAAGGCGGACATTTCACGGATATGTGAATGAGTGGGGGCTGGGGAGCTGGCTAGAATAGTAGCAGACCTCCGCCTCTTTACTGCTCATTGCTATGATGTATAGTCACAGGAAAGCTGGCTGGCTTTATTGGGGGGTTCTTTGATTTGATAGCTGCTGATCAAATATGAATGCAGTTTTCTACCCTACTCTCGAATTGGATTTATGATTGAAAGATTGAATTGAAATTACAGCCGGAGCCTACCTCCCTGGAAAGTGACACTCGGGTCTTGGTTCCGCAGGTGTTGATCGAAGGACAATGATGTTATGGTAGCAGGCAGGGCAGAAACAAATGGAAAAACATTGAGAAATATGGCCATGTTATCCTTTTCTAATTAGGCGTCTGAGTGTTCTACTCTCAGGGTTCTCTGCAGCCAGCAACACCATGCAGGAGTTCATTTCAATTACAGTTCATTTACAGGCTCCTTATTGTGTCAGAAGAAAAAAACAGCACAATGAATCCCACATGATACAGACCGCGAGGCTGAAAATTGTATCATATTCAAATGTTCTTACGTAAGAAAAGTCCACAGTAAAAGACAACAACAACTTAAATGTACTGTTCTTGAGACATCAGACCAGAGCTGCTATATATATTTACAAGGCTGTTCTTGAGACATCAGACCAGAGCTGTTATATATATTTACAAGGCTGTTCTTAAGACATCAGACCAGAGCTGTTATATATATTTACAAGGCTGTTCTTGAGACATCAGACCAGAGCTGTTATATATATTTACAAGGCTGTTCTTGAGACATCAGACCAGAGCTGTTATATATATTTACAAGGCTGTTCTTGAGACATCAGACCAGAGCTGTTCTATATATTTACAAGGCTGTTCTTGAGTGTTTTCTTGTCTGTCCTGTACCTCTCGACCCCATTTGAAGACCCCTATGACACCTCCTGAGTTTGTGCCTTCACACTCCACACACACTCCACCCATTGAAAACCACTGAGTTGCTTCGTCTTTTACGCATCCTTTTGTCTGATTGGAAGGCACCCATATAGTCCTCAATAATCAACATTGTCTCTGTTTGTGTAACGGTTTTCTTTAGGTGAAGTAGAGGAGGACCAAAATGTGGCGTGGTTATTTAGATTCATGTTTAATGACGAAAAAAAACACGAACAATACAAAAACAATAAACGTAATGTGAAAACCGAAACAGCCTAAACTGGTGCAAACTAACACAGACAGGAACAAGGACAATCACCCACAAACACAGTGAAACCCAGGCTACCTAAATATGGTTCCCAATCAGAGACAATGACTAACACCTGCCTCTGATTGAGAACCATATCAGGCCAGACATAGAAATAGACAAACAAGACATCCAACATAGAATGCCCACCCAGCTCACGTCCTGACCAACACTAAAACAAGGAAAACACACACGAACGATGGTCAGAACGTGACAGTACCCCCCCTCCAAGGTGCGGACTCCGAACGCACAACCTAAACCTATAGGGGAGGGTGTGGGTGGGCATCTGTCCGCGGTGGCGGCTCTGGCGCTGGACGTGGACCCCACTCCATAATAGTCTTAGTCCACCTCCTTAGCGTCCCTAGATAGGCGACCCTCCTTAATGGCAGCTCGGGACAGAGGGGCAGCTCGGGACAGAGGGACAGCTCGGGACAGCTCGGGACAGCTCGGGACAGAGGGGTAGCTCGGGACTGAGGGGTAGCTCGGGACTGAGGGGTAGCTCGGGACTGAGGGATAGCTCGGGACTGAGGGGTAGCTCGGGACTGAGGGGTAGCTCAGCACTGAGAGGAAGCTCAGCACTGAGAGGAAGCTCAGCACTGAGAGGAAGCCCAGGCAGGTAGTTGGCTCTGGCAGATCCCGGCTGACTGGCAGTTCTGGCGGATCCTGGCTGACTGGCGGATCTGGAAGATCCCGGCTGAATGGCGGATCCTGGCTGAATAGCGGATCCTGGCTGACTGGCGGATCTGGAAGATCCTGGCTGAATGGCGGATCCTGGCTGAATAGCGGATCCTGGCTGACTGGCGGATCTGGAAGATCCTGGCTGACTGGCAGCTCTGGCTGCTCCATGCTGACTGGCAGCTCCGGCCGCTCCACGCTGACTGGCAGCTCCGGCTGCTCCACGCTGACTGGCTGCTCCATGCTGACTGGCGGCTCTGGCTGCTCCATGCTGACTGGCGGCTCTGGCTGCTCCATGCTGACTGGCTGCTCCATGCTGACTGGCGGCTCTGGCTGCTCCATGCTGACTGGCGGCTCTGGCTGCTCCATGCTGACTGGCGGCTCTGGCTGCTCCATGCTGACTGGCGGCTCTGGCTGCTCCATACAGACTGGCATCTCTGGCGGCTCCTTGCAGACTGGCAGCTCTGGCGGCTCCTTGCAGACTGGCAGCTCTGGCGGCTCCTTGCAGACTGGCAGCTCCTTGCAGACTGGCAGCTCTATGCAGACTAGAGACTCCGGCAGCGCTGTAGAGACGGAAGGCTCTGGCAGCGCTAAACAGGCGGGAGACTCCGGCAGCGCTGTAGAGGAGGAAGGCTCTGGCAGCTGAACAGGCGAGGCGCACTGTAGGCCTGATGGCGTGGTGCTGGCACTGGTGGTACTGGGCCGAGAACACGCACAGGAAGCCTGGTGCGGGGAGCTGCCACCGGAGGGCTGATGCGTGGAGGTGGTACTGGATAGACCGGACCGTGCAGGCGCACTGGAGCTCTTGAGCACCGAGCCTGCCCAACCTTACCTGGTTGAATGCTCTCGGTCGCCCTGCCAGTGCGGCGAGGTGGAATAGCCCGCACTGGGCTATGCAGGCGAACCGGAGACACCGAGCGCAAGGCTGGTGCCATGTAAGCCGGCCCAAGGAGACGCACTGGAGGCCAGATGCGTAGAGCCGGCTTCATGGCACTTGGCTCGATGCTCACTCTAGCCCGGCCGATACGCGGAGCTGGAATGTACCGCACCGGGCTATGCACCCGCACTGGAGACACCGTGCGCACCACAGCATAACACGGTGCCTGCCCGGTCTCTCTAGCCCCCCGGTAAGCACAGGGAGTTTGCGCAGGTCTCCTACCTGGCGTAGCCATACTCCCTGTGAGCCCCCCCCCAATACATTTTTGGGGCTGACTCCCGGGCTTCCTTGCCAACCGTGTTCCCTCGTATCGCCGGCTCCTCTCTCCGGCTGCCTCTGCTCTCCTAAGTGCCTCCACCTGTTCCCATGGGAGGCGATCTCTTCCAGCCAGTACAGTGCCTTGCGAAAGTATTCGGCCCCCTTGAACTTTGCGACCTTTTGCCACATTTCAGGCTTCAAACATAAAGATATAAAACTGTATTTTTTTGTGAAGAATCAACAACAAGTGGGACACAATCATGAAGTGGAACGACATTTATTGGATATTTCAAACTTTTTTAACAAATCAAAAACTGAAAAATTGGGAATGCAAATTATTCAGCCCCCTTAAGTTAATACTTTGTAGCGCCACCTTTTGCTGTGATTACAGCAGTAAGTCGCTTGGGGTATGTCTCTATCAGTTTTGCACATCGAGAGACTGAAATTTTTTCCCATTCCTCCTTGCAAAACAGCTCGAGCTCAGTGAGGTTGGATGGAGAGCATTTGTGAACAGCAGTTTTCAGTTCTTTCCACAGATTCTCGATTGGATTCAGGTCTGGACTTTGACTTGGCCATTCTAACACCTGGATATGTTTATTTTTGAACCATTCCATTGTAGATTTTGCTTTATGTTTTGGATCATTGTCTTGTTGGAAAACAAATCTCCGTCCCAGTCTCAGGTCTTTTGCAAGACTCCATCAGGTTTTCTTCCAGAATGGTCCTGTATTTGGCTCCATCCATCTTCCCATCAATTTTAACCATCTTCCCTGTCCCTGCTGAAGAAAAGCAGGCCCAAACCATGATGCTGCCACCACCATGTTTGACAGTGGGGATGGTGTGTTCAGCTGTGTTGCTTTTACGCCAAACATAACGTTTTGCATTGTTGCCAAAAAGTTCAATTTTGGTTTCATCTGACCAGAGCACCTTCTTCCACATGTTTGGTGTGTCTCCCAGGTGGCTTGTGGCAAACTTTAAACGACACTTTTTATGGATATCTTTAAGAAATGGCTTTCTTCTTGCCACTCTTCCATAAAGGCCAGATTTGTGCAATATACGACTGATTGTTGTCCTATGGACAGAGTCTCCCACCTCAGCTGTAGATCTCTGCACTTCATCCAGAGTGATCATGGGCCTCTTGGCTGCATCTCTGATCAGTCTTCTCCTTGTATGAGCTGAAAGTTTAGAGGTACGGCTAGGTCTTGGTAGATTTGCAGTGGTCTGATACTCCTTCCATTTCAATATTATCGCTTGCACAGTGCTCCTTGGGATGTTTAAAGCTTGGGAAATCTTTTTGTATCCAAATCCGGCTTTAAACTTCTTCACAACAGTATCTCGGACCTGCCTGGTGTGTTCCTTGTTCTTCATGATGCTCTCTGCGCTTTTAACGGACCTCTGAGACTATCACAGTGCAGGTGCATTTATACGGAGACTTGATTACACACAGGTGGATTGTATTTATCATCATTAGTCATTTAGGTCAACATTGGATCATTCAGAGATCCTCACTGAACTTCTGGAGAGAGTTTGCTGCACTGAAAGTAAAGGGGCTGAATAATTTTGCACGCCCAATCTTTCAGTTTTTGATTTGTTAAAAAAGTTTGAAATATCCAATAAATGTCATTCCACTTCATGATTGTGTCCCACTTGTTGTTGATTCTTCACAAAAAAAATACAGTTTTATATCTTTATGTTTGAAGCCTGAAATGTGGCAAAAGGTCGCAAAGTTCAAGGGGGTCGAAGACTTTCGCAAGGCACTGTATCTCCTCCCAAGTGTAACAACCCATGCCGTCCAAAATGTCCTCCCATGTCCATTCCTCTTTACGCTGCTCCTGCTGCCTTTCACCACGCCGCTTGGTCCTGTTGTGGTGGGTGATTCTGTTACGGTTTTCTTTAGGTGAAGGAGAGTCGGACCAAAATTCAGCGTGGTAATTTAGATTCATCTTTAATAATGATGAAAAAACGAACAATACAAAAACGTAACACCAAAAACCTAACAGCCTAAACTGGTGCAAACTAACACAGACAGGAACAAGGACAATCACCCACAAACACACGGTGAAACCCAGGCTCCCTAAATATGGTTCCCAATCAGAGACAATGACTAACACCTGCCTCTGATTGAGAACCATATCAGGCCAGACAGAAATAGACAAACAAGACATCCAACATAGAATGCCCACCCAGCTCACGTCCTGACCAACACTAAAACAAGGAAAACACACACGAACGATGGTCAGAACGTGACAGTTTGTCTGAAGACTGTAACAAGATGTTAACAAAAAAAGCTAAAACAGGCTTACATTTTGTTTCATGGACATATTCATCTAACAGAAATAAACTATATGTTGCACTGCTGGCCTCTGCAGCTAAGCAGGTTTGGTCCTGGTTGGTACCTCACCTGGATGGAAGAACAGACTCTACTGAAAGGGGTGTTGGAGTGCCAGTAGGGACACTCTTTCCTCTGGTCTAGGGAGATCTCGATACCACAAGGCAGATGTCCAGCTTCCCCATACAATGTAAACCATCTAGAGCAAAAGCACTTTATAAATCCAATCAATGGACAAAAGACGAATACCCATTGAAAACATTACTTGGAAACAGCAAGCTACTGTTGAAGGAAGCGGTGTTGAGCTATTGACTGTGAGGGGTGCATCCCTTAACCCTTCCCCTGATTCCATTTTCAATTTGTAGCCATTCAATTGTCGCTGTGTCTTTGTCCCCCCGTTAGTAATGTATTTTCACACATATAATCTCTTGAAAATTACACAGGGTTTTTTCACAGCCATGCTGCTTCTATGTGTTGTTGGAGATGTGTAATTTTCCTCTGATGTTTTTGAAGGTTAGTATAGAACAATTTGGCCTCCACTGTTTGTCTTTGCCCTTTCTGTCAGAGAGCGGCTGATGTGTCCACCGCTCCACTTTCTAAACGCTCGTTCTTGAACCCCTTCACCTCAACTCCATCAGGAAATGTATGAGGCTTGATTCTTCTATCAAGTTAATACTGGGGGAGCCTCTGAGATTCTCACTACTGGTTAATCGTCTGTCGTCAGTTGTCATTGGCTATCCAAAGTCGTCATCCTATAAAAAAATTGGCCTTAAGATTAAAATGCCATCTCTAGGCCCTTTTCCCCATCTCTTCCTCAGGAAAACACATTGGCCTCCATTAGTTTCCTGAATGTTTACCAGACCATTCCTCATTTAAAGCTGCTGCAAAAACAATAACTGCAATGCCAGCTTGAATGTCCCTACTTTTGTCCCTACTTTCCCATTTCCAGCTTTATAATGGATCACAAGCCAAAGCTAATGAGTAATGGAATTCTCTGTGTGCAGTCTGTTGAAAAAACAGCAAGGCACAAAAAAAAAACTGTTCCGCCCGAAGCTGTAAGTCAAATGCTGACCTTAGTGGCCTAATGGCTCTAAATAGCGTCTGAATGTCGAGTTAGTCCAGAGAAGGGGAGCCTCAGCCCGAGGGGGTAATAGGCAAAGCGCTATCTCTGAACTTGGGACAAGGGGACATGGGGAGAAGCATCGGATGGATTAAAAGGGATGGAGGCCAACTGAGGTGAGCTCACAGATGTGGTCCGCCCGCTACCGCCCGCCACCCCATTCTCTTTCCCTGTGGGAGGCGGTGTGTCAGTAAAGTACCATTACTCATCCTCTAGTGTGGGCATGCGGGGACACTACAATGGCTTCCTAGCAGGACCAGGGCCTTTAATCTACATAGGCCTGAGATTCAAACCCACATTCAGTTAATAACACATGACATCACCAGCTGTGACGGTGCCAAATGGATTAGATAAGTGAACAGAGAAACAGACTTTTTACTTTCCTTCTAGTCGCCAGCAACTGTTAATGAGCCAATGGATAGCAAGTTGACGAAGCACCTCGGTGGGTTTGAGAGCCAGTCAGGGGAGAGAGATGACTTCCTTAAAGACTCTTTAATTGAAAGTCCTCCACCAACAGCTCCCCAGGCGGACCGCAGAGGAAAATGGTTTGACCATAGTCAGTAGAGGTACACAGCATGCTCCACTGGTTTGGAAGATGACGTGAAGAGCTGAGGTAAAATATGAGGGCTTCCAGGAGAGGTCCAAATGTGAAATCTTCATTAGGCAACTCAGTTTCCTCCGGAGATGAGCAAAAGGCACTGAGCCGGAAGTGGGGGAATGATTTACAGGGACCTGACTCCATAATCCATCTCATTTTCCCTCACATTAAGCATTAAAAGCAAGCCCCCTCTCCAGCCAGGTCCTTTTATTCATCAATAAAGAGCTGTGAGTGCCAGTATGCAGATGAGCTGAGCTGAAAACACTGGCTGGGATAGAGAGTGGCTTGCAGGTGCGTAGTCATTGTGTTGGCCCCTAATGCGTCTTATTTCAAATAACACTTGAAACCATGGCATCCAGGCCAAATATGCTTTAATCATTTGCGGCGCAAGAGCTATCAGCTGCAAATGAACACGTTTTATTTGATGGCTTCATCTTCACCCAAATGATTGGTATTTTTTTGAGGTGAGCGGGTTTGACCGCCGTAGTCAGTTTTTGTGGCGTTTTTGTTCTATTCCAGTACTGCAGTTGCCTAGATGTTTGGGGACATTGATGAAAAAGGAGTGAGAGAAAAGGAACGCCGCTCTTCCCCCATCTGAAGGCATTGTCTGTGTCATTGGGCTTTCAAAGTGTTTTATCAGTAGAGCGCAAAATGGCTGTGTGAAATTTGCTGTGCAGGCTTTATGGAATTGGAGGCGGAAAAACTCCATTCATCTCAAGATATCTGGCCCAGGGGCGTAGGATTTCACCAATCTTTTACTTGCTTGCTATGTATTTCTTAGTTAAATGAAAGGAGCCTATTGATGTGGATCTTTTGGGGCTTCAGTCCAGGAAGGGGTATATCATAGCTCTCTGTCTATTTCACTTCCTACTGATATGAGGAGACTTTGAAGTTAGGCTCTTTCCGGTAATGTGTAAAAGTGCTGTGTTACTGTAAGTGTACCTACCCATGTATAATGCAACAACTTTCCTCCTGTCATTAACGTTGATGGGATTTTCATAAATAGAAGGACAGAGCGGATGTCAGTTCTATTATTATGTTCTCTGTCTGCATACAGTTGGTTTATGTAGGCTACATACAAACAGCTAGGTTGCATATAGCTAGGTTGCATATAGTAAAAGCCTAACAATAGTCTAGAAAAATAAACAATCTTTTGACTTGTTTGTTGTAAATCAATTCAACAGTACTGCCACACAAAATATGTATGCAATCAACTATAAGAATAGGTATAGGCCTAGCTGTCAGTTGGTGAGAGATGGACCAGGACTAGGATTGGACTGCGAGCAGAGTTTACTTTTCACCAGGTGACAGTAACTGTCAACTGTTGAGGAGTGCTGTGCCAAGCCTGTTCGCTTGGGAAGGGAATGATGACTTAAGCACTAGAGAAAACTGTCTAAAAAGTACCTGAGTCACCAATAGTTCGGTCATGAATAACCCATGTGGAAAATGCCTCTCATTTCTTATCTGCGACGAATAGGAAATAGGCAAGACATACCCTGCAGTATTAAACAGTGTTTCCCTTACAATTGCTGAGGCGGGTCAGGCCCCCTTCGTGAAACAGTGTTGTCAGTATTTTTGCTCTGTACTGTTATGGGCCTACCACAAAGGCAGACACAAGGCTTCTTATTTATAGACTGCAGTTATAGCCTTCAATGGATCACCACAGTTTTTGTCTGAAAATCAATGGCTTGATTGCATTTGTTTTTCTTTCCTTTTAACCTTCGGTAATTTCATTGCTCAAATGAAATTCCATCCGGACCCTAAATATCATTCATTCCCGAAATGTCACTGTGAAACTCGGGGGAGGTGCGGGAGGAGGGAGCTGGCGGGCAGTGGTGGCTCCCATGAAGCAATGTTTCTGTCAACATAACTCAGCGCACACTTAGCCCTCTGCTACAGCCGCCGAACATTCAACACCAGTTATCTCAAGGACCTCAATGTAAAAGCAGAAGGCTCTGAGCAGGAATTGAAGGGAGGAGGAGGGGAGAGGGAGGAAGAGGGGAGGGGGGATAGGAGGAGGGGGATGGGAGAAGAGGAGAGGATAGGAGACGTGAGGAGGAGAGTAGGAGGAGGAAAGGCGTAAGAAAGGAGAAGAGGAAAGGGGGAGGAGGAGGAGAGGATAGGAGGAGGAGAAGATAGGAGGAGGGGATTGGGAGGGGGCGGTAGGAGAGGAAGGAGGAGAGGAGAGGAGAGGGAAGGAGGAGAGGACATGAGGAGGAGGGAGGGAAGGAGGAGAGGACATGAGGAGGAGTGAGGAGAGGAGAGGAGAGGAGAGGAGAGGAGAGGAGAGGAGAGGAGAGGAGAGGAGAGGAGAGGAGAGGAGAGGAGAGGAGAGGAGAAGTAGATGATAGGTAGAGGGGGGACAGGAGGAGGAGAGGATAGGAGGAGGGGAGGAGAGGATAGGAAGAGGGGGACGGGAGGAGGAGAGGGGAGGAGAGGATAGGAAGAGGAGAGGACATGAGGAGGAGGGAGGGAAGGAGGAGAGGACATGAGGAGGAGTGAGGAGAGGAGAGGAGAGGAGAGGAGAGGAGAGGAGAGGAGAGGAGAGGAGAGGAGAGGAGAGGAGAGGAGAGGAGAGGAGAAGTAGATGATAGGTAGAGGGGGGACAGGAGGAGGAGAGGATAGGAGGAGGGGAGGAGAGGATAGGAAGAGGGGGGACGGGAGGAGGAGGAGAGGGGAGGAGAAGGGGAGGAGAGGATAGGAAGAGGGGAGGAGAGGAGAGGGGGAGGAAGGGAGGAGGGGGCAGCGGAGGAGGAAAGGACATGAGGAGGAGAGGAGAGGATAGGATAGGAGGAAGGGGGAGGGAGGAGGAGGAGAGGATAGGAGGAGGGGAGGAGAGGATAGGAGGAGGGGAGGAAGGGGGAGGAGAGGATAGGAGGAGGGGAGGAGGAGGAGGGGATGAGGGGATGAGGGGGGAGGAGAGGCCGTGAGGAGGAGGGTGGGAGAGCAGGAGGAGAGGAGGAGTGGAGGAGGAGAGGAGGGGAGGATAGTAGCAGGTGGGGAGTAGAGGAACAGGAGAGGAGGAGGAGGGGAGGAAGAGAGGAGGAAGGGACAGATGACCTGTGATTTGTGGAGAGAATAGTGCCCATGAAATTTGTGAACATCACGCCTTTAGTGGCAGCCAGCACAATGCCATATACTTCACAGCAAGGACAAGGTCAGCACACAGCCCTCCTCTCTGTCTCCTCTTATGCACTGCTAGCTCGGCCCAGGCATCAAGTTGTGACAGTGTGGGTGGGCTGTCATGATAATGGAGCCGGCTCTATTCAAATTGAACCTGACAGCCATGATGGGAGGAAAGGCTCATGAAAGGAAACAGAAGACAGAGACTTTAAATATGATACGATAATAACCACTGTGTGTGCATGTGTGAACCGTATATTAAGATACAGTCTTTCAATGGTGGTAATTGCCTCTTCTGTAAGGGATACTATTCTGCTTGATAGATGTGGTACTGACAGACAATTTTTCACTGCGTTTCACCAGCCAAGGGAAGAAGAAAAATGTTACAGACGGTACTCATGACTACTGCTATTTTGAGCATAATGTCATAGTCTCCACACCAACACAGTCCTATATTGATGTCTCGTATTGCTTATATGGTAACATTATCATTGTCCTGTATTATAAAGGGCTGTATTATTAAGGGCTGTATTATAAAGGGCTGTATTATAAAGGGCTGTATTATAAAGGGCTGTATTATAAAGGGCTGTATTATAAAGGGCTGTATTATAAAGTCCTGTATTATTAAGGGCTGTATTATAAAGGGCTGTATTATAAAGGGCTGTATTATAAAGGGCTGTATTATAAAGGGCTGTATTATAAAGGGCTGTATTATAAAGGGCTGTACTATAAAGTCCTGTATTATAAAGGGCTGTATTATAAAGGGCTGTATTATTAAGGGCTGTATTATTAAGGGCTGTATTATTAAGGGCTGTATTATTAAGGGCTGTATTATTAAGGGCTGTATTATTAAGGGCTGTATTATTAAGGGCTGTATTATAAAGGGCTGTATTATAAAGGGCTGTATTATAAAGGGCTGTATTATAAAGGGCTGTATTATTAAGGGCTGTATTATTAAGGGCTGTATTATTAAGGGCTGTATTATTAAGGGCTGTATTATTAAGGGCTGTATTATTAAGGGCTGTATTATAAAGTCCGGTATTATTAAGGGCTGTATTATAAAGGGCTGTATTATAAAGGGCTGTATTATAAAGTGCTGTATTATTAAGGGCTGTATTATAAAGGGCTGTATTATAAAGGGCTGTATTATAAAGTGCTGTATTATAAAGGGCTGTATTATAAAGGGCTGTATTATAAAGTGCTGTATTATTAAGGGCTGTATTATAAAGTCCTGTATTATTAAGGGCTGTATTATAAAGGGCTGTATTATAAAGGGCTGTATTATAAAGTGCTGTATTATTAAGGGCTGTATTATTAAGGGCTGTATTATTAAGGGCTGTATTATAAAGTCCTGTATTATTAAGGGCTGTATTATAAAGGGCTGTATTATAAAGGGCTGTATTATAAAGGGCTGTATTATAAAGGGCTGTATTATAAAGGGCTGTATTATTAAGGGCTGTATTATTAAGGGCTGTATTATAAAGGGCTGTATTATAAAGGGCTGTATTATAAAGGGCTGTATTATAAAGGGCTGTATTATAAAGGGCTGTATTATAAAGGGCTGTATTATAAAGGGCTGTATTATAAAGGGCTGTATTATTAAGGGCTGTATTATTAAGGGCTGTATTATTAAGGGCTGTATTATTAAGGGCTGTATTATTAAGGGCTGTATTATTAAGGGCTGTATTATTAAGGGCTGTATTATTAAGGGCTGTATTATTAAGGGCTGTATTATTAAGGGCTGTATTATTAAGGGCTGTATTATTAAGGGCTGTATTATAAAGTGCTGTATTATTAAGGGCTGTATTATAAAGGGCTGTATTATAAAGGGCTGTATTATAAAGGGCTGTATTATAAAGGGCTGTATTATAAAGTCCTGTATTATTAAGGGCTGTATTATTAAGGGCTGTATTATAAAGGGCTGTATTATTAAGGGCTGTATTATTAAGGGCTGTATTATAAAGTCCTGTATTATTAAGGGCTGTATTATAAAGGGCTGTATTATAAAGTCCTGTATTATTAAGGGCTGTATTATTAAGGGCTGTATTATAAAGTCCTGTATTATTAAGGGCTGTATTATTAAGGGCTGTATTATTAAGGGCTGTATTATTAAGGGCTGTATTATTAAGGGCTGTATTATAAAGGGCTGTATTATTAAGGGCTGTATTATAAAGTCCTGTATTATTAAGGGCTGTATTATAAAGGGCTGTATTATAAAGGGCTGTATTATAAAGGGCTGTATTATAAAGTCCTGTATTATAAAGTCCTGTATTATAAAGTGCTGGTGCATAAGAATAGTTATATGAAACTTCTCCACAATGATAATAACACAATGGAGATTCTGGATTTAGATGTCAGAACCAAACATCATCTAGCCATTTAGTTTTTCTCCATACTAGATCAGTTTACTTGGAAGGATAGGGCTGTTCCATCATAGCAGTAGGACCACATGGATGTGAGGCAGTCCAGTGGTGACAAAGTCTCTTTCAGGCTCTCTCTCTCTATATATCTACAGAGATCCTATAGAGATCCCTGTCTTGACTTATTAACCACTGATTCAACTTTTAGTTTATCTTCAAACTCCTAACTCCATCTCAGCTCCCCTACGTGTGTTGTGCCTTCTGAAAGTCTCCTCCAGGACAATGACAAAACACACCTCCAGCCTGTGTAAGGGCTATTTGACCAAGAATGCACACAATCACCCGACCTCAACCCAATTGAGATGGTTTGGGATGAGTTGGACTGCAGAGTGAAGGAAAAGCAGCCAACAAGTGCTCAGCATATGTGGGAACTCCTTTAAGACTGTTGGAAAAGCTTTCCAGGTGAAGCTGGTTGAGAGAATGCCAAAAGTGTGCAAAGCTGTCATCAAGACTGTCACGGTCGCCGTAAGGAGGAGACCAAGGCGCAGCGTGGTAAACGTACATTCTATTTAATTAACGAAATAACACTGAACAAAGCTAATATGAGTAGTGCAGACAGGCAACTAAACATAGAATAAGAACCCACAAATACCCTAGACAAAATGGCTACCTAAATATGGTCCCCAATCAGAGACAATGATAAACAGCTGCCAAAAACCCATAGGCAATACAACAACTAACATACCCACCCTAGTCACACCCTGACCTAACCAAAATAATAAAGAAAACAAAGATAAGATTGTTATCCAAAGAAATTCCCCTGTCCTTGTCCTTGCCGATGACAAGCATACCCATAACATGATGCAGCCACCACCATGCTTGAAAATAGGAAGAGTGGTATTCAGTGATGTACCCCAAACATAACACTTTGTATTCAGGACAAAAAGTACATTTCCTTGCCATGTTTGTTGCAGTATTACTTAAGTGCCATGTTGAAAACAGGATGCATGTTTTGGAATATTTTTTATTCTGTAAATTATTCTTCCTTCTTTTCACTCTGTCATGTAGGTTAGCATTGTGGAGTAACTACAATGTTGTTGATCCATCCTCAGTTTTCTCCTATCACAACTATTAAACTCTGTAATTGTTTCAAAATCACCATTGCCTTTGGTGAAATCCCTGGAGTGGTTTCCTTCCTCTCTGGACACCGAGTTAGAAAGGATGCCTGTATCTTTGTAGTGACTGGGTGTATTGATACACCATCCAAATCGAATTAATAACTTCACCATGCTCAAAGGGATGTTTAGTTCCCTTCTTTGCAAGGCATTAGAAAACCTCCCTGGTATTTGTGCTTGAATCTGTGCTTGAAATTCACTGCTCGACTGAGGAACCTTCCAGATAATTTGATGTGTGGGGTACAGAGACGAGGTAGTCATTCAAATATCATGTTAAACACTATTATTGAACACATAGCGAGTCCATGCAACTTACTATTTTACTTGTTAAGCACATTTTTACTCCTGAACTTATTTGGGCTTGCTATAACAAAGGGGTTGAATACTTATTGACTCATTCATTTGTACTTCATTTGAATTATTATTTTTTATTTTATGTTTTTTTTTAACGTATTTTTTGACATTATGGGATATTGTGTGTAGATCAGTGACACTAAATCTAAATTTAATACATTTTAAATTCCAGCTGTGACACAACAAAACATGGAAAAATGGGTGTGAATACTTTACTTTCTGAAGGCACTGTGTGTGTTTGTACACCATATTTTCCCCAACCCCAAACGGGTCCTAGGTTGATATATCTCTAATAAATCATGTAGTGGGTAGGCTATAGTATCAACCTAACAGAGACAACAATCTACCACAGTCAACAGAGAACCCATTAGGGGTAGTGTGGAGTGTGATTAAGATCACATAGAGAGTCTTATACAGTGGATTCACACTCCTCTCCTTTTCCAATGTGTCCATCGGGGTGTGAAATGGTGTGACCCACAGAGTAATTAACCTGTATGACCTCTTTAAGATGAACTCAACCTGACTGACTTGTTCAACACTAGACCAACAGTGGTAATAAACAGAGGAGGGAACCCTTCCATTGATTTGATGCAGAGGTTTGGCCGGGCAAAGTCATAAAAAAAATGCAATTCCATTTCACAGCTTTACAGTACGTGTAAATGTACCCGACGAGTAGCGACTTTGCCAATGTCATGGGTTTTGTGCGTTACCTTTCTAAGAATGCTTGAATAACCCAGCAGCCATTTAGTTCAGTTTTAAATCATGTTGAAGCAGCAGTGTAGGTTATTGCAGCATTACAGATGGACTGGAGAAAGGAGAGTGAGGAAAGAGAGTTTATTTATTCACACAGCTCTCAAACTTGATTTGATGTAAACCCATTTGGCTTGACCAAATGGTACGGGGCTGCGGTGCATGTATAACAAGCTTAATGAGTTGATGATGCTGTTGTGTCAAGAAGGCACTTGAAAAGTAGTTCAACACTAATTCAATGGTCATGTTTATGGTCCTTGGAAACAAAGATGGATAATCTTAAGGTTCATTAGCACAGGGGGTCGTCATAACTATTCAGTAACAGCCGTAACATTTGTGGCTGCTGTTTCATAACTGGAAAGAAGGGGCTTAAAGTTGAGCTATCAGCAGGAGTTGCTTGAAAACATGCTGCTAGATACAGTGGATACATCCCAAATGACACCCTATTCCCTACATAATGCACGTCTTTTGACCAGAGACCTATGGATGCACTATGTAGGGAATAGGGTGCCATTTGGGGTGCTGGCTTTATCTCTGCATCACCCTGGGTGTACAGATACACTACAGACTGGGTTCATTGCCTGATAAGATGACCTACAAGCCATCAAAGCACTTAGCCCCCCCAAAGATCCCGCCAGCTCTTTGACGTGTGAGGCCAAAGCCTTCACGCTTGACTGTGTACATGTACAGAATTCAAAATGTCTCCCTCCCATTTGGAAGAGGCAGTGCAATGCTGTGTGGCAGAGTAGCTTCAGCAGCAGATCCCGACTCTCCCCTGTGCGCATTCAAGGTGATCCTGGAGGCATGTGGTGAAGAAAGATGCACCGCAGCACGCAGAAGGAATAGGGAAGACACACACACACATAATCTCACACACAATCACAATCTACCTGCCGAATGCATAGTGCCAAATGTAAAGTTTAGTGGAGGAGGAATAATGGTCTGGGGATGTTGGTTGGTCCCTTGGTTCATGTGAAGGGAAATCTTAACGCTACAGCATCCAATGACCTTCTAGACGATTCTGTGCTTCCAACTTTGTGGCAGCACTTGGTGAAGGTCCTTTCCTGTGTCAGCATGACAATGCCCCCGTGTACAAAGCAAGGTCCATACAGAAATGGTTTGTTGAGATCGGTGTGGAATAACTTGCCTGGCCTGCACAGAGCCATGACTTCAACCCCATCGAACACCTTTGGGATGAATTGCAACGCCGAATGCGAGCCAAGCCTAATTGCCCAACATCAGTGTCCGACCTCATTAATGCTCTGTGGCTGAATGGAAACAAGTCCCTGCAGCAATGTTCCAGCATCTAGTGGAAAGCCTTCCCAGAAGAGTGGAGGCTGTTATAGCAGCAAAGGGGGGGACCAACTCCATATTAACGCCTGTGATTTTGGAATGAGATGTTGGACGAGTAGCTATCCACATGCTTTTGGTCATGTAGTGTACTTGTACTCACTTATTGTTTTAAGCATATGTTTTTGAATGATGTAGCCTGAGTTTATACAGTACATTTGTCAAGGCCCAATAGTTATTTGGCATGACAACAAGTTGGCTAACAAAGTAAATAGATTTCCTTTTACCAAAAGGAAATAGATACCATCACACATGCATACAGACCACAAACAAAATATATATGATTTAATTACGCTCTACTACTTTACCCTAAGATAAGGATCTCATTCCCTTATTACCATAATTACCCAGAGTATACCTGCAGTTAGATAAAGATACACTCTGCCATCTTAAATCTTGAATAGACAAGTGCTTCCTTCCTAGTTCTAATATCAAATCAATCAAGCAAAATTACTTTAAATCTATTTTTTTAATCAGCAGCCTGTCACATGGTGCAGTAATACTAGTGTGTGTAGAGTTATGGCTCATCCAGGCCTAGCTAGTGTACAGACCACTGCTGTGAGGCTGGGGCCTGCCATGGGACCATTGGCGGGGGCTGGACTAAGTGAGAGTGACAGCAGGCTCTGCCGGTGCTTCAGCTCTCGTTTCACACAGCCGTCTTAATGGGAAGAGCTGGGCCAGAGCTGCTGCTGCCTGCCTGCTGCTCCTCTCTCTACTCCTCTCTCTCTTTATCTCTCTTTTTTCTCTAATTTCCTCTCTTTTTATCTATTTATCTCTGTTTATCTCTCATTTTCTCTCTTCATCTCACCTTTTCTCTATTTTTCTCTCTTTATCTCTGAAGCAAGGTTGCTCTGTCTACCTATATTCTGCCATCTGATCAGGAATCACAGGCAAGAAGAGCACTGGAGCACTCATTGTGTGTAGCGTGTGTGTGTGTGTAAATGTTGATTGGTTGGTGTGTGTGTGTGTGTGTGTGTGTGTGTGTGTGTGATCTACTACAACAAAGGGCCAGGTGCCCATGTCTCCCTGCTGTCTGTGTGGTGGTCGGTGTTATTTGTTGTTGTTATTGTTGTTGCCTCTGCATAATAGCCTGCTAATCACCACAACCCTCCTGACAGGACTGATTCAATCAAGTCAGCACTCCACGTCACCCGACCCCCATCACAAGCCATTTCATGCTACCGAACGTTTACTAAGCTTATCTGAATGAGCGCACAACAATTTCCAGTGACAAAATGCTTCATTATCCGGGCGGAGGGGAAGTGACAGGGGGGTTAACAGTGTGGATGATGAATTGACGTTGTGTTGTGAACGAAGTCACTTCAGCATGGTGTCCTATCCAAAGTGACAAGCAACTCTGTCTCCTCGAATTGTGACTAAACTCTGAGGCCCCTTCCTGGTGGAGGGAATAGGGCAACAGGTGGGCTGCCTGAGTGATTTTTGCTGTAGTGCCTCTCACCCAGCTCTCTCTGCCACATGTCCTGTGATCCACCTAAGCAAGGGATGGATGCATTGACTTCCCCGGCCCTCTTCCTACTGCTCCTTGAGAGGGTGCACAGATGGGCTATTTTAAAATGCTTCACACCGTTTCTAGTCAGCTAAACGCTCAGGTGCAGAGGGCGATGGGATGGATGGTGGGCGGTGGGGGAGTGGCGACAGGAGGTAAAAACAATGTGACATCCAGTCTTTAGGGGAAAGGTGAGATATAGAGGGGCTTTTGAAGTGTGCTTCCTCTACTCTTCTCTCTCTCTCTCTCTCTCTATATATATATATATCTCTCTTAATACATGTATATATATCTCTCTCTCTCTCTCTCTCTCTCTCTCTCTCTCTCTCTCTCTATATATATATATATATATATATATATATATATATATATCTGTATATATACATATTTATCTCTCTCTATATATCTCTATCTCTCTCTTTCCTCTTGTTTTTCCTCCTTTCCTCCTGTCTTTCCTCCTGTCATCCCTCCTGTTTTCCCTCCTGTCTATCCTCCTGTCTATCCTCCTGTATTTCCTCCTGTCTGTCCTCCTGTCTATCCTCCTGTCTTTCCTCCTGTCTATCCTCCTGTCTTCCCTCCTGTCTGTCCTCCTGTCTATCCTCCTGTCTATCCTCCTGTCTTTCCTCCTGTCTATCCTCCTGTATGCCCTCCTGTCTTCCCTCCTGTCTATCCTCCTATCCTCCTGTCTTTCCTCATCCTCCTGTCTATCCTCCTGTCTATCCTCCTGTCTTTCCTCCTGTCTTCCCTCCTGTCTTTCCTTCTGTCTATCCTCCTGTCTATCCTCCTGTATTTCCTCCTGTCTGTCCTCCTGTCTTTCCTCCTGTCTATCCTCCTGTCTGTCCTCCTGTATTTCCTCCTGTCTGTCCTCCTGTCTTTCCTCCTGTCTGTCCTCCTGTCTGTCCTCCTGTATTTCCTCCTGTCTGCCCTCCTGTCTTTCCTCCTGTCTATCCTCCTGTCTATCCTCCTGTCTTTCCTCCTATATTTCCTCCTATATTTCCTCCTGTCTGCCCTCCTGTCTATCCTCCTGTCTTTCCTCCTGTCTTTCCTCCTGTCTTTCCTCCTGTCTTCCCTCCTGTCCGCCCTCCTGTCTATCCTCCTGTCTTTCCTCCTGTATTTCCTCATCCTCCTGTCTATCCTCCTGTCTTTCCTCCTGTATTTACTCCTGTCTGCCCTCCTGTCTATCCTCCTGTCTACCCTCCTGTCTTTCCTCCTGTCTTTCCTCCTGTCTACCCTCCTGTCCTCCCTCCTGTCTATCCTCCTGTCTTTCCTCCTGTCTTTCCTCCTGTCTTTCCTCCTGTCTTCCCTCCCGTCTTCCCTCCAGTCTTTCCTCCTGTATTTCCTCATCCTCCTGTCTATCCTCCTGTCTTTCCTCCTGTCTTCCCTCCCGTCTTCCCTCCAGTCTTTCCCCCTGTCTATCCTCCTGTCTATCCTCCTGTATTTCCTCCTGTCTGTCCTCCTGTCTGTCCTCCTGTCTTTCCTCCTGTCTATCCTCCTGTCTGTCCCCTTGTCTTTCCTCCTGTCTATCCTCCTGTCTTTCCTCCTGTATTTACTCCTGTCTTCCCTCCTGTCTATCCTCCTGTCTACCCTCCTGTCTTTCCTCCTGTCTATCCTCCTGTCTTTCCTCCTTTCTATCCTCCTTTCTTTCCTCCTGTCTTTCCTCCTGTCTGTCCTCTTGTCTTTCCTCCTGTCTTCCCTCCTGTATTTCCTCTTGTCTATCCTCCTGTCTGTCCTCTTGTCTTTCCTCCTGTCTGCCCTCCTGTATTTCCTCTTGTCTTTCCTCCTGTCTTCCCTCCTGTATTTCCTCTTGTCTATCCTCCTGTCTTTCCTCCTGTCTTTCCTCCTGTCTGTCCTCTTGTCTTTCCTCCTGTCTTTCCTCCTGTCTTTCCTCCTTTCTTTCCTACTGTCTATCCTCTTGTCTTTCCTCCTGTCTTTCCTCCTTTCTTTCCTACTGTCTATCCTCCTGTCTGCGTTCTTGTCTATCCTCCTGTTTTTCCTCTTTTCTTTCCTACTGTCTATCCTCTTGTCTATCTTCCCTCTTTCCTTTACTTCTCACCTCTGTCCTTATCACTTCATCGATGTCAGATGATTATTTCAGATATGAATACATATTCTTTGATTAAATATGTTATTAAAGAGAGATTTAATTTGTTCAGATGAAATGTAAAAAATAGCTGTTCTGGGGGCGGTTATTTTTGGGAGATTGGAAAATGAAAGCTTCCTTTTCACTTGTCACTCAGAGTTAAGTACAACCAGTGTGTGGTAGCTCATCTTGATTTCTCTCTCTGTCTTTTGAGAGGATCTCTGCTGCCAGATAGCTGAGGTATGAAACGTTCAGACAAGTCAAACCAGGTCTCCAATCATGGCAAATAATAGAACGCAAAGTGTGAGAAGTCAGAGAGGAAGACGATGAATCTGAACAGAAACCCTGTATTCCTCTGCCTAAAACTATAATGTGAATTATGAATGCTAGCTACAGCTCTGGAAATAGCTCTCTCCCCTTTTTTCTGCCGGGCTGCTAGCTGCCAGCTGTGCATTAAACTTTTATGGGTCTGTTTTGAACTCCTTGAGAGTGCACTACATTTTTTCGCTCACCTCTGCACTTTCTTCCCCACACTGATTTATTAGAGAGCTCGACACACCTTTACACAGAGCTAGTAGCTGCCAAACCTCCCTAAAAGTCTATCTCTTATCTCCCTCTTAGCCTATTCCAGTCCTTTAACCCCCAAACCTTCCAGTAGGGGCCAAATCAAATGGGATTTATGCAGTTATCGATGTGTGTAAAGGTCAAGAGTCTCGTGCAATGGGCGAGTAAGGAGAGGGCTCCTGTTGACATGGCTATCAGACCTGGGGCCGGGGTCGGAGTGCTCCACAGGCCAGCGCTATGTCATCGTCTGGGGGAGTAATGAAATCTCAGGGCTGGCTCGGCCAGGGGACCACGCTGATTGGCATTCGGCCCTTGTCCACCTCTCTGTTTCCTATTGGCAGCCAGGGCTCAGTGTTCAGCTCCCCAGCAGCCACTGTGACGAGGGGACAGCGTGCTGGCTGCTGATAAGAAACACCCTACAATAGGATGATGGGACTGGTGGAGTCAGTCTCTCTCTATCTCAATTTCAGTTTCAATTGAATTTATTTACATGCCAAGTTCAATTACTTAATTAAATTGTCAAAGTATACATTTAACAACAAATGGTGGGACCAACAGCAATAAGGCATCAATAATAGTAGTAGTAGTGGAAATGTGATTACCATTGCAGCAGCTTCAACAGCAATATACATGGGACTAATACTAATAATACATTAAAGCAATAGCAGTAGACCAGTCTCAACCTGACTGAGAAGCCACATGAAAGCCAAACCAAAACCAAAATGGGAAATATTATTGACATGACATTGCACTTTTCACTGGCTGGCCCTCAAGTTGTGGCAGGAGGGCACATATTTGGCTGCCAAAACTGCACATTTAGGCTTTCCCCAAATAAATATTAGATTTTTTTCTTTTATAATTTCAAATTCTTTGTGCTAAATAATAATTTTAATAATAATATTTTTTTTTCTCTTAGGTCTGAGTATTTGTCACAGTGTAATAGGAAATGCAGCTCTGTCTTCCTCTCCCCTGGAGCAGAGTGAGCACAGCCTGTCCTCTCTGGGCAGCCAAGTTTGTCTGTGACGACCAGTTTCTATAGCCAGACTGTCCTCTCTGGGCAGCCAAGTTTGTCTGTGACGACCAGTTTCTATAGCTAGATTGTCCTTTCTGGGCAGCCAGGTTTGTCTGTGACGACCAGTTTCTATAGCCAGACTGTCCTCTCTGGGCAGCCAAGTTTGTCTGTGACAACCAGTTTCTATAGCCAGACTGTCCTCTCTGGGCAGCCAGGTTTGTCTGTGACAACCAGTTTCTATAGCCAGACTGTCCTCTTTGGGCAGCCAGGTTTGTCTGTGACAACCAGTTTCTATAGCCAGACTGTCCTCTCTGGGCAGCCAGGTTTGTCTGTGACAACCAGTTTCTATAGCCAGACTGTCCTCTCTGGGCAGCGAAGTTTGTCTGTGACAACCAGTTTCTATAGCCAGACTGCCCTCTCTGGGCAGCCAAGTTTGTCTGTGACAGCCAGTTTCTATAGCCAGACAGTCCTCTCTGGGCAGCCAGGTTTGTCTGTGATGACCGGTCTCTATAGCCAGACTGTCCTCTCTGGGCAGCCAAGTTTGTCTGTGACAACCAGTCTCTATAGCCAGACTGTCCTCTCTGGGCAGCTTGGTTTGTCTGTAACGACCGGTCTCTATAGCCAGACTGTCCTTTCTGGGCAGCTTGATTTGTCTGTGACGACCTGTTGCATCACCCAACTTCTGTTGAGATTCAATTGGCAGACAGATAGCCTAACATGCTCCTGCAAAATGTCTTGATAATCTTGGGAATTCATTTTTCCGTCGATGATAGCAAGCTGTCCAAGCTCTGAGAAAGCAAAGCAGCCCCAAACTTTGATTCTCCCTCCACCACACTTTACAGTTGGGATGAGGTGCTGTGCCTTTTTTTCTCCACACATAGTGTTGTGTGTTCCTTCCAAACAACTCAAATGTAGTTTAATCTGTCCACATAATATTTAGCAAGTAGCGCTGTGGAACATCTTAGTGCACTTTTGCAAACTTCAGACGTGCAGCAATGTTGTTTTTGGACAGCAGTGACTTCTTCCATGGTGTCCTCCCATGAACACCATTCTTGTTTAGTGTTTTACGTATCGTAGACTCGTCAACAGAGATGTTAGCACGTTCCAGAGATTTCTGTAAGTCTTTAGCTGACACTAGGATTATTCTTAACCTCATTGAGCATTCTGCACTGTGCTCTTGCTGTCGTCTTTGCAGGACGGCTACTCCTAGGGAGTCTCTTTTGTTTGAGACATGGTTCACGTCAGGCAATGCTTCTTGTGAATAGCAAACTCACATTTTTAGAGTGTTTTTTATAAGGCAGGGCAGCTCTAACCAACATCTCCAATCTCATCTCATTGATTGGACTCCAGGTTAGCTGACACCTGACTCCAATTAACTTTTGGAAAAGTAATTAGCCTAGGGGTTCACATACATTTTCCAACCTACACTGTGAATGTTTAAATGATGTATTCAATATAGAGAAGAAAAATACAATCATTTGTGTGTTATTAGTTCAAGCACACTGTGTTTGTCTATTTTTGTGACTAAGATGAAGATCAGATACATTTTATGACTCATTCATGCAGAAATCCAGGTAATTCCAAAGGGTTCACATACTTTTTCTTGCCACTGTACCTGTGGCGCTGGTGTTTAGAATGAGGTATGTATCGTTTTTGTGTGCTCTAGGCTAACGGTGTCTAGGTGGAAATTGTATTCGTGGTCCTTTTTTGGAACACCATTATATTTGTCTTACTGAGATTCACTGTCAGGGCCCAGGTCTGACAGAATCTGGGCAGAAGATCTAGTGCTACCGTAGGCCCTCCTTGGTTGGGGAGAGAAGCACCAGATCATCAGCAAACAGTAGACACCTAGTAGGGTGAGGCCAGGTGCTGCAGACTTTTCTAGTGCCCTCGCCAATTAGTTTTAGAACCAAGGTTTTTTGGTCTTTCTTTATTGTTACTATTTTCTACATTGTAGAATAATAGTGACGACATCAAAACTATGAAATAACACATATGGAATCATGTAGTAACCAAAAAAGTCTTAAACAAAAATAAATATGTTTATATTTGAGATTCTTCATATAATCACCCTTTGCCTTAATGACAGCTTTGCACACTCTTGGCATTCTCTCAACCAGCATCAACTGGAATGCTTTTCCAACAGTCTTGAGGGAGTTTCCACATATGCTGAGCACTTGTTGGCTGCTTTTCCTTCACTCTGCTGTCCGACTCTTCCTAAACCATCTCAATTGGCTAAGGTCGGAGGATTGTGGAGGCCAGGTAATTTGATGCTGCACTCCATCACTCTCTTTCTTGGTAAAATAGACCTTACACAGCCTGGAGGTGTAAACCAGATGGGATGGCGTATCTCTGCAGAATGCTGTGGTAGCCATGCTGGTTAAGTGTGCCTTGAATTCTAAATAAATCACAGACAGTGTCATCAGTAAAGCACCCCCACACCCTAACACCTGCTCCTCCATGCTTTACGGTGGGATATACACATACGGAGATCATCCGTTCACTCACAAAGACAAAAATCTCCAATTTGGACTCCAGACCAAATGTCAAATTTCCACCGGTCTAATGTCCATTGCTCGTGTTTCTTGGCCCAAGCAAGTCTCTTCTTCTTATTGGTGTCCTTTAGAAGTGGTTTCTTTGCAGAAATTCAACCATGAAGGCCTGATTCACACAGTCTCCTCTGAAAAGTTGATGTGTATGTTACTTGAACTCTGTGAAGCATTTATTTGGGCTGCAATTTCTGAGGCTGGTAACTCTAATGAACTTATCCTCTGAGCAGAGGTAACTTAGGGTCTTCCATTCCTGTGGCGGTCCTCATGAGCCAGTTTCATCATAGTGCTTGATGTTTTTTGCAACTGCACTTAAAGAAACTTTAAAAGTTCTCATCATTTTCCGTATTGACTGACCTTAATGTCTTAAAGTAATGATGGACTGTCATTTCTCTTTGCTTATTTGAGCTGTTCTTGCCATAATATGGACTTGGTCTTTTACCAAATAGGTCTATCTTTTCTATACCACACCTACCTTGTCAAAACACAACTGATTGGCACAAACGCATTAAGAGGGAACAAAAATTCCACAAATTAACTTTTAACACACTTGTTAATTGAAATGCATTCCAGGTGACCTCATGAAGCTGGTTGAGAGAATGCCAAGCGTGTGCAAAGCTGTCTTCAAGGCAAAGGGTGGCAATTTGAAGAATCTCAAGTATAAAATATATTTTGATTTGTTTCACACTTTTTGGTTACTACATGATTCCATATGTGTTATTTCATAGTTCTGATGTCTTCACTATTATTCTACAATGTAGAAAATATTAAAAATAAAGAAAAACCCTTGAATGAGTAGGTGTTCTAAAACTTTTGACCGGTAGTGTATGTTGAAGAGGGTGGGGCTTAAGCTTCATCCCTGTCTCACCCCCTGGCCCTGTGGAAAGAAATATGTGTGTTATTTGGCTATTTTAACCGCACACTTGTTGTTTATGTACATGGATTTTATAATGCCGTATATTTTTTTTCCCAGCGCCACTTTCCATCAATTTGTATAGCAGGCCCTCATGCCATTGAGCTTTTTAGAAATCAACAAAGCATGAGAAGACTTTGCCTTTGTTTTGGTTTGTTTGTTTGTCAATTAGGGTGTGCAGGGTGATTACGTAGTTTGTCGTGCGGTAATTTGGTAAAAAGCCAATTTGACATTTACTTAGTACATTGTTTTCACTGAGGAAATTTTCCTAAGGTTGCTGTTGACGCATATCCCACGGTAGTTATTGGGGTCAAAATTTGTGGATTGGGGTGATTAGTCCTTGGTTCCAAATATTGGGGAACATGCAAGAGCTGAGGATGATGGTAAAGAGTTTATGTAATTGGAATTTGTCGTCTAAATATGTGACCGACCAACTCAAATCGGTGTTATATAGCATTTTTTATTTTATTTTTTATTTTTTTACATTGGATAAAAGTAAACTCAGAGCTACAAAATGGTATATCATACACTACAGTTGAGGAATAAGGGGAAGTTATTCTGCTTAGAAAGTTGATAAACTTGTAAACTCACTTTTGAGAAAATGGTCTTTGAATATTTTTGTACTACTACTGGAAAGCCCTTCTTTGTCTACACCCATTCAGCATTGTTCACACCCTCTTAAGCTTTACCCCCACCCATCTCTTTAAGGGTTAATCCGAGTGTTCTGTATTAACAGCAATCAAGCATCCGCCTAACTTGCTAGCTACTTCCAGACACAAATGAGATAACAGCTCACTGAACATTACTCACCCTAGCAGAGCTGGTTAGGCTGTTATGTTATCCAGAGCGTTGGGGACTGCAACTGTGCTGTCAGATTGTCTGTTTGTAAATTCAGAGTGTAGGTCCTCTTGGTGTGGGTTCTCTTGGTGCAGGTAATTTGGGAGGGTCTCTTGCAGGTCTGGTAGGGTGTCTCGCTGGTCTGGGCGGGGTGTCCGTTGCTCTGTGGCTCCTGTGTGAGGTGCTGGGGCTACGGTTGAGGGTGATGTCCTTCACGGTCCTGTCAAAAGTTAGGATTGCTGCCTTGTGGATGAGGACCTTGTCGTAAAGGCCAGGGTGGAGTGGTGGGCCAGGTAGACATTTGGTTTTGAATGCTTGCATTCACCCACTGCATGGTGGTCACCCGTTGTATGGTGGTCACCCGCTGTATGGTGGTCACCCGCTGTATGGTGGTCACCCGCTGCATGGTGGTCACCCGCTGTATGGTGGTCACCCGCTGTATGGTGGTCACCCGTTGTATGGTGGTCACCCGCTGTATGGTGGTCACCCGCTGCATGGGGGTCAGCTGCTGTATGGTGGCAGGGTGAAAGTATTTTTGTGGTAGCAGGGTGGAGATAACCACTTGTGCGTTGGGAAAGTGGAAGAAACTTTTTCAATCACTACATTGAGTGCTGTTGCCACCCTTTCCTGCTGGGCCCTCAGGTCATTTGTGCCTGTGTGAATTATGATGTGGCTAGGGGATCCTGTGTTGTCTCTCCTATCGTGGTGTTGTGGTCCGGGTCTGAGGTGGGCTGTTCTGCTGGCTTGTCTGGGGGATTGTCCTGCTCTCTGTCACACCTCAGCTTTCTCACCTCTTCATTCAGTGCCATGTGTGCCTCTTTAAGGGGGGGGGGGGGGGGTTGTTGTTGTGCTGGTCTGTGGAACTCTCTTGCCATTGTTAGACTCAAGAGTTTTCACACCTCTCACTTCAAACTTCAGTGCTGATTGAAGTTGCAGCCAGGTCAGTTTCTTTCCTAGCAACTTGGTAGTTTAGGAGCCTTGTTTATTAAGCTTTATGTAACGCAGTTACCTAGAGATTATTGTATCTTCTGCAGGTTTTGGTTTGTTCAAAGTTTTTTTTTGTTGATAGTCCATGCTAGTGATAGTCCATTCAGGTAATTTTGTCCAAAATCAAGGTCTCTCTCTCTCGCTCTCTCGTTCTCTATCTCTGTCACTCTCTCACCCTCCTCACTTCCCTCCATAGGTCCCTCCTCCGAGGAGAGAAGGAGAGCACCATTGGACACCAGCGACTGGCCCACCTCTGGGAAGAGACGTGTTGACCCAATTCCACAGAGACGCTGAATCTGCAGCTACGTCAATCACGTCTTCACCACTGGGTAATTTATCACTAGTGACCGATTTCATTTCTTTGGTGGTGGAGAGATTGTAGATCTAGGTTCAAAGATGAGATCGCTGTTCTGTGTTGTTTTCCCTCCATAGTTCTAAGTAATATCCTCTCATGATGTTTAGAGAGAGACCGAGACATAATGCATAGCCATAATATGACATTTGAAATGTCTCTATTCCTTTGAAACTTTTGTGAGTGTAATGTTTACTGTCATTTTTTGTTGTTGTTTATTTCACTTTTGTTTGTTACCTATTTCACTTGCTTAGGCAATGTTAACATATGTTTCATATGCCAATGAAGCCAATTGAATTGGGGAGAGAGAAAGAGTGAGAGAGAGGGAGATAGAGGGAGATAGATAGAGAGAGAGGGAGGGAGAGGGAGATAGAGAGGGACACAAATTTCTTCACACAGGGTCGTGGGGTGAGACAGGGATGCAGCTTAAGCCCCACCCTCTTCAACATATATATCAATGAATTGGCGCAGGCACAAGAAAAGTCTGCAGCACCCGGCCTCACCCTACTAGAATCCGAAGTCAAATGTCTGCTGTTTGCTGATGATCTGGTGCTTCTGTCACCAACCAAGGAGGGCCTACAGCAGCACCTAGATCTTATGCACAGATTCTGTCAGACCTGGGCCCTGACAGTAAATCTCAGTAAGAACAAAATAATGGTGTTCCAAAAAAGGTCCAGTCACCAGGACCACAAATACAAATTCCATCTAGACACGGTTGCCCTAGAGCACACAAAAAACTATACATACCTCGGCCTAAACATCAGCGCCACAGGTAACTTCCACAAAGCTGTGAACGATCTGAGAGACAAGGCAAGAAGGGCATTCTATGCCATCTAAAGGAACATAAATTTCAACATACCAATTAGGATTTGGCTAAAAATACTTGAATCAGTCATAGAGCCCATTGCCCTTTATGGTTATGAGGTCTGGGGTCCGCTCACCAACCAAGACTTCACAAAATGGGACAAACACCAAATTGAGACTCTGCACGCAGAATTATGCAAAAATATCCTCCGTGTACAACGTAGAACACCAAATAATGCATGCAGAGCAGAATTTGGCCGATACCCACTAATTATCAAAATCCAGAAAAGAGCCGTTAAATTCTATAACCACCTAAAAGGAAGCGATTCCCAAACCTTCCATAACAAAGCCATCACCTACAGAGAGATGAACCTGGAGAAGAGTCCCCTAAGCAAGCTGGTCCTGGGCCACTGTTCACAAACACAAACACACCCTACAGAGCCCCAGGACAGCAGCAAAATTAGACCCAACCAAATCATGAGAAAACAAAAATATAATTATTTGACACATTGGAAACAATTAACAAAAAAACAGAGCAAACTAGAATGCTATTTGGCCCTACACAGAGAGTACACAGCGGCAGAATACCTGACCACTGTGACTGACTCAAAATTAAGGAAAGCTTTGACTATGTACAGACTCAGTGTCACGGTTTTCTTTATGTGATGGAGAGTCGGACCAAAATGCGGCGTGGTAAGTGTCCATGGTAAATCTTTAATAAAGAAAATACTGACATTGCATACAAAACAATAAACAAATGACGACCGTGAAGCTAACAAATTAGACCTGTGCTGACACAAGCCACTAACATAGACAATCACCCACAAACAAACAGTGCAACCCAGGCTACCTAAGTATGATTCTCAATCAGAGACAACTAATGACACCTGCCTCTGATTGAGAACCATACTAGGCCAAAACATAGAAATAGACAAACTAGACATGTAACATAGAATGCCCACCCAGCTCACACCCTGACCAACCAAAACATAGAAACATACAAAGCAAACTATGGTCAGGGTGTGACAGTACAGTACCCCCCCCCCCCCCCCCCTCAAGGTGCGGACTCCGGCCGCAAAACCTGAACCTATAGGGGAGGGTCTGGGTGGGCATCTGTCCGCGGTGGCGGCTCTGGTGCTGGACGTGGCCCCCACTTCACCTTAGTCTTCCCCCACCTTGTCCTCTTCCGTGGCCTCCTCACCATGGCAACTCTTCTCAATGGACAGAGGGGCGGAAGCTCTGGACAGAGGGGCGGCAGCTCCTGGCTGACTGGCGGCCCCTGGCTGACTGGCAGATCTGGAAGAGTCTGGTTGACTGGCAGATCTGGAAGAGTCTGGTTCACTGGCAGATCGGGAAGAGTCTGGTTGACTGGCAGATCTGGAAGAGTCTGGCTTACTGGCAGATCTGGAAGAGTCTGGCTGACTGGCAGATCTGGAAGAGTCTGGTTGACTGGCAGATCTGGAAGAGTCTGGTTGACTGGCAGATCTGGAAGAGTCTGGCTGACTGGCAGATCTGGAAGACTCTGGCTGACTGGCAGCTCTGGCTGCTCCATGCTGACTGGCTGCTCTGGCTGCTCCATGCTGACTGGCTGCTCCATGCTGACTGGCAGCTCTGGCTGCTCCATGCTGACTGGCAGCTCTGGCTGCTCCATGCTGACTGGCTGCTCTGGCTGCTCCATGCTGACTGGCTGCTCCATGCTGACTGGCTTCTCTGGCTGCTCCATGCTGACTGGCGGCTCTGGCTGCTCCATGCTGACTGGCGGCCCTGGCTGCTCCATGCTGACTGGCGGCCCTGGCTGCTCCATGCTGACTGGCAGCTCTGGCTGCTCCATGCTGACTGGCAGCTCTGGCTGCTCCATGCAGACTGGCAGCTCTGGCGGCTCCTTGCAGACTGGCAGCTCTGGCGGCTCCTTGCAGACTGGCAGCTCTGGCGGCTCCTTGCAGACTGGCAGCTTTGGCGGCATCCTGCAGACTGGCAGCTCTGGCAGCTCTATGCAGACTGGCAGCTCCTTGCAGACTGGCAGCTCTATACAGACTGGCAGCTCCTTGCAGACTGGCAGCTCCTTGCAGACTGGCAGTTCTGAACAGGCGGGAGACTCCGGCAGCGCTGTAGAGGAGGAAGGCTCTAACAGCGCTAGATAGGCGGGAGACTCCGACAGCGCTGGAGAGGAGGAAGGCTCTGGCAGCGCTGGACAGGCGAGGCGCACTGTAGGCCTGATGCGTGGTGCTGGCACTGGTGGTACTGGGCCGAGGACACGCACAGGAAGCCTGGTGCGGGGAGCTGCTACCGGAGGGCTGGGGTGTGGAGGTGGTACTGGAAAGACCGGACCGTGCAGGCGCACTGGAGCTCTTGAGCACCGAGCCTGCCCAACCTTACCTGGTTGAATGCTCACGGTCGCCCTGCCAGTGCGGCGAGGTGGAATAGCCCGCACTGGGCTATGCAGGCGAACCGGAGACACCGAGCGCAAGGCTGGTGCCATGTAAGCCGGCCCAAGGAGACGCACTGGAGACCAGATGCGTAGAGCCGGCTTCATGGCACTTGGCTCGATGCTCACTCTAGCCCAGCCGATACGCGGAGCTGGAATGTACCGCACCGGGCTATGCACCCGCACTGGAGACACTGTGCGCACCACAGCATAACACGGTGCCTAGCTCCCCGGTAAGCACAGGGAGTTTGCACAGGTCTCCTACCTGGCGTAGCCATACTCCCTGTTAGCCCCCCCCCAAGAAATTTTTGGGGCTGCCTCTCGGGCATCCTTGCCAGCCGTGTTCCCTCATATCGTCGGCTCCTCTCTCCGGCTGCCTCTGCTCTCCTAGCTGCCTCCACCTGTTCCCATGGAAGGCGATCCTTTCCTGCCAGGATCTCCTCCCATGTGTAGCAACCCTTGCCGTCCAACACATCGTCCCAAGTCCATTCCTCTTTTCGCCGCTGTTGCCTGTCACCACGCCGCTTGGTCCTGTTGTGGTGGGTGATTCCTGTCTCTGTGTTCTCACCAGATAGGGCTGTTAAGGTTTTCGTTACGTTCTTTGTTTTGTAGTGTTTGTATCGATTCGTGTTTTACGTTTGTTTATTAAACATGGATCGCAATCTACACGCCGCATTTTGGTCCGACTCTCCTTCACATACAGAAAACCGTGACACTCAGTGAGCATAGCCTTGCTATTGAGAAAGGCCGCCGTAGGCAGACATGGCTCTCAAGAGAAGACAGGCTATGTGCTCACTGCCCACAAAATGAGGTGGAAACTGAGCTGCACTTCCTAACCTCCTGCCCAATGTATGACCATATTAGAGAGACATATTTCCCTCAGATTACACAGATCCACAAAGAATTTGAAAACAAATCCAATTTTGATAAACTCCCATATCTACTGGGTGAAATTCCACAGTGTGCCATCACAGCAGCAAGATTTGTGACCTGTTGCCACGAGAAAAGGGCAACCAGTGAAGAACACACACTATTGTAAATACAACCCATATTTATGCTTATTTATTTTATCTTGTGTCCTTTAACCATTTGTACATTGTTAAAACACTGTATATATATAATATGACATTTGTAATGTCTTTATTGTTTTGAAACTTCTGTATGTTTAATGTTTACTGTTAATTTTTATTGTTTATTTCACTTTATATATTCACTTTATATATTATCTACCTCACTTGCTTTGGCAATGTTTACACGTTTCCCATGCCAATAAAGCCCTTGAATTGAATTGAATTTATAGAGAGATGGAGAGGGAAAGGGAGATAGAGAGAGGGAGGGGGAGATACTGTAGATACAGAAAGAGGGAGATAGATACAGAGAGAGGGAGATAGATACAGAGAGAAGGCGATAGATACAGAGAGAGAGGGAGAGGGAGATAGATACAGAGAGAGAGGGAGAGGGAGATACTGTAGATACAGAAAGAGGGAGATAGATACAGAAAGAGGGAGATAGATACAGAGAGAAGGCGATAGATACAGAGAGAGGGAGATACAGAGAGATGGAAAAACAGTTGAGGTCGGAAGTTTACATACACTTAGGTTGGAGTATTTAAAACTTGTTTTTCAACCACTACACAAATTTCACAAAAACTATAGTTTTGGCAAGTTGGATAGGACATCTACATTGTGCTTGACACAAGTAGTTTTTCCAACAATTGTTTACAGACAGATGATTTCACTTATAATACACTGTATCACTATATGCTTAACACCCCGACAGTCCTACAATCTAAGCTAGATGCCCTCAATCTCACACAAATCATCAAGGAACCCACCAGGTACAACCCTAACTCTGTAAACAAGGGCACCCTCATAGACGTCATCCTGACCAACTGGCCCTCCAAATACACCTCCGCTGTCTTCAACCAGGATCTCAGCGATCACTGCCTCATTGCCTGTATCCGCTACGGAGCCGCAGTCAAACGACCACCCCTCATCACTGTCAAACGCTCCCTAAAACACTTCTGTGAGCAGGCCTTTCTAATCGACCTGGCCCGGGTATCCTGGAAGGACATTGACCTCATCCCGTCAGTTGAGGATGCCTGGTCATTCTTTTAAAGATAACTTCCTCACCATTTTAGATACGCATGCTCCGTTCAAAAAATGCAGAACTAAGAACAGATACAGCCCTTGGTTCACCCCAGACCTGACTGCCCTCGACCAGCACAAAAACATCCTGTGGCGGACTGCAATAGCATCGAATAGTCCCCGTGATATGCAACTGTTCAGGGAAGTCCGGAACCAATACACGCAGTCAGTCAGGAAAGCTAAGGCCAGCTTCTTCAGGCAGAAGTTTGCATCCTGTAGCTCCAACTCCAAAAAGTTCTGGGACACTGTGAAGTCAATGGAGAACAAGAGCACCTCCTCCCAGCTGCCCACTGCACTGAGGCTAGGTAACACGGTCACCACCGATAAATCCATGATTATCGAAAACTTCAATAAGCATTTCTCAACGGCTGGCCATGCCTTCTGCCTGGCTACTTCAACCTCGGCCAACAGCCCCGCCCCCCCCCCGCTGCCCCTCGCCCAAGCCTCTCCAGGTTCTCCTTTACCCAAATCCAGATAGCAGATGTTCTGAAAGAGCTGCAAAACCTGGACCCGTACAAATCAGCTGGGCTTGACAATCTGGACCCTCTATTTCTGAAACTATCCGCCACCATTGTCGCAACCCCTATTACCAGCCTGTTCAACCTCTCTTTCATATCGTCTGAGATCCCCAAGGATTGGAAAGCTGCCGCAGTCATCCCCCTCTTCAAAGGGGGAGACACCCTGGACCCAAACTGTTACAGACCTATATCCATCCTGCCCTGCCTATCTAAGGTCTTCGAAAGCCAAGTCAACAAACAGGTCACTGACCATCTCGAATCCCACTGTACCTTCTCCGCTGTGCAATCTGGTTTCCGAGCCGGTCACGGGTGCACCTCAGCCACACTCAAGGTACTAAACGATATCATAACCGCCATCGATAAAAGACAGTACTGTGCAGCCGTCTTCATCGACCTTGCCAAGGCTTTCGACTCTGTCAATCACCATATTCTTATCGGCAGACTCAGTAGCCTCGGTTTTTCGGATGACTGCCTTGCCTGGTTCACCAATTACTTTGCAGACAGAGTTCAGTGTGTCAAATCGGAGGGCATGCTGTCCGGTCCTCTGGCAGTCTCTATGGGGGTGCCACAGGGTTCAATTCTCGGGCCGACTCTTTTCTCTGTATACATCAATGATGTTGCTCTTGCTGCGGGCGATTCCCTGATCCACCTCTACGCAGACGACACCATTCTATATACTTTCGGCCCGTCATTGGACACTGTGCTATCTAACCTCCAAACAAGCTTCAATGCCATACAACACTCCTTCCGTGGCCTCCGACTGCTCTTAAACGCTAGTAAAACCAAATGCATGCTTTTCAACCGATCGCTGCCTGCACCCGCATGCCCGCCTAGCATCACCACCCTGGATGGTTCCGACCTAGAATATGTGGACATCTATAAGTACCTAGGTGTCTGGCTAGACTGCAAACTCTCCTTCCAGACTCATATCAAACATCTCCAATCGAAAATCAAATCAAGAGTCGGCTTTCTATTCCGCATCAAAGCCTCCTTCACTCACGCCGCCAAGCTTACCCTAGTAAAACTGACTATCCTACCGATCCTCAACTTCGGCGATGTCATCTACAAAATGGCTTCCAACACTCTACTCAGCAAACTGGATGCAGTCTATCACAGTGCCATCCGTTTTGTCACTAAAGCACCTTATACCACCCACCACTGCGACTTGTATGCTCTAGTCGGCTGGCCCTCGCTACATATTCGTCGCCAGACCCACTGGCTCCAGGTCATCTACAAGTCCATGCTAGGTAAAGCTCCGCCTTATCTCAGCTCACTGGTCACGATGGCAACACCCATCCGTAGCACGCGCTCCAGCAGGTGTATCTCACTGATCATCCCTAAAGCCAACACCTCATTTGGCCGCCTTTCATTCCAGTACTCTGCTGCCTGTGACTGGAACGAATTGCAAAAATCGCTGAAGTTGGAGACTTTTATCTCCCTCACCAACTTCAAACATCAGCTATCTGAGCAGCTAACCGATCGCTGCAGCTGTACATAGTCTATTGGTAAATAGCCCACCCATTTTCACCCACCTCATCCCCATACTGTTTTTATTTATTTACTTTTCTGCTCTTTTGCACACCAATATCTCTACCTGTACATGACCATCTGATCATTTATCACTCCAGTGTTATTCTGCAAAATTGTAATTATTCGCCTACCTCAAAAAAAATAACAAATCACAATTCCAGTGGGTCAGAAGTTTGTATACACTAAGTTGACTGTGCCTTTAAACAGCTTGATGATGTCCAGAAAATGATGCCATGGCTTTAGAAGCTTCTGATAGGCTAACTGACATCATTTGAGTCAATTGGAGGTGTAGCTGTGGATGTATTTCAAGGCCTACCTTCAAACTCAGTGCCTCTTAGCTTGACATCATGGGAAAATCAAAAGAAACCTCCACAAGTCTGGTTCATCCTTGAGAGCAATTTCCACATACCTGAAGGTACCACGTTCATCTGTACAAACACTAATTCCCCATTTTAAACACCAATGGGACCACACTGTCACGTCCTGACCTTAGAGATCCGTTTTATTTCTCTATTTGGTTAGGTCAGGGTGTGGTGTGGGGTGGGCATTCTATGTTCTATTTTCTATGTTTTGTATTTTTTTGTTTTGCCCGGGCATGGTTCTCAATCAGGGACAGCTGTCTATCGTTGTCTCTGATTGGGAACCATACTTAGGCAGCCCTTTTCCCCCACCTATGATTGTGGTTAGTTAACTTTGTTTGAGGCACTTAGCCCTGTTGAGCTTCACATTGTTTTCTTGGCGGCGTTTATCTTAAATAAAAATAAATGTACGGTCACCACGCTGCACCTTGGTCCTCTTCTTCAGACGCCCGTGACACACACAGCCGTCACACCGCTCAGGAAGGAGACAAGTTCTGTCGCCTAGAGATGAATGTACTTTGGTGGGAAAAGTGCAAATCAATCTCAGAACAAAGGCAAAGGACCTTGTGAAGAGGCTGGAGGAAACAGGTACGAAAGTATCTATATCCACAGTAACACGAGTCCTATATCGACATAACCTGAAAGTCTACTTCTTGGAGAAATGTCCTCTGTTCTGATGAAACAAAAATAGAACTGTTTGGCCGTAATGACCATCGTTATGTTTGGAGGAAAAAGGGGGATGCTTGCAAGCCAAAGAACACCATCCCAACCGTGAAGCACAGGGGTGGCAGCATCATGTTGTGGGGGTGCTTTGCTGCAGGAGGGACTGGTGCACTTCACAAAATAGATGTCATCATGTGGAAGGAAAATTATGTGGATATATTGAAGCAACATCTCAAGACATCAGTCAGGAAGTTAAAGCGTGGTCGTAAAAGGGTCTTCCAAATGGACAATGACCCCAAGCATACTTCCAAAGTTGTGGCAAAATGGCTTAAGGAAAACAAAGTCAAGGTATTGGAGTGGCCATCACAAAGCCCTGACCTCAATCCTATAGAGGATTTGTGGGCAGAACTGAAAAAGCGTGTGTGAGCAAGGAGGCCTACAACCCTGGCTCAGTTATACCAGCTCTGTCAGGAGGAATTGGCCAAAATTCACCCAGCTTATTGTGGGAAGCTTGTGGAAGGCTACCCAAAATGTTTGACCCAAGTTAAACAATTTAAAGGCAATGTTACCAAATACCAAATGAGTGTATGTAAACTGCTGACCCACTGGGAATGTGATGAAAGAAATAAAAGCTGTAATAAATCACTCTCTACTATTATTCTGACATTTCACATTTAAAAAAAAAAGTGGTGATCCTAACTGACTTAAGACAGGGATTTTTTTACTAGGATTAAATGCCAGGAATTGTGAAAAACTGAGTTTAAATGTATTTGGCTAAGGTGTATGTAAACTTCTGACTTCAACTTTAGATACAGAGAGAGGGAGATAGATGCTGAGGGGGAGAGATGGAGGGAGAGAGAGGGAAAGAGTCAGATACAGAGAGAGAGAAACAGAGAGAGAGAGAGAGTAACAGAGAGCGAGGGAGAGATCCAGAGTGAGAAGGAGAGAGTAGAAAAGAGAGAGCCAGACAGACAGACATAGAGAGGTGATTTCTCAAGCCAAGCATGTGACACAGGACCTGGGTTACTGGGTTCCCTGGAGGCCTGATCAAAGCGATGATGTTGTCTTGTTCAAAGTCAACCGAACAGAAAGACATTTCATTCAGTCTCCAGGTGTCACCTGAGAAACTCACCAATGTCACACTCACCAATAACATTTCAAAGGCTGGCCCCTTTGAGATGGGAAGAAAAGCATGATGCTAAACCAATTTTCCATATGACATGTTGGCCTCGACTGTGAAGCGTAGCAACGACTGTAACACACAAGTGCCAGTCAAAGTAGGGGGTGAGCGCAGGGCTCATGACAGCCATTCCTAGGTCTTATTGTCAGGTCTGCAGTGTGCTAACTGTTTGCTTACAGCTATTAACCAGACAGTAGCACTGTGGATCCTATGTTGTTTCTCCAGAACTGAGACTGAAATGGAAAAAGTTTTAAAATGTTTGATAGAAAGTATGTTATATGAAGACCTGTCTGTCTGTCTCCACCTCCTCCCTCCTTCCATCACAGGCCCTCTAAATGCCCCAGCTGAGGATCATATCTGTGTGGATTTGTTTACTCTCCTTCCCACACATTGTACGGGCTCACATGATCATGACCTTGTCTCCCGCCCCACTCTCCCCCCTCCCGCCCCTAGACCTGCAACACACAATGCATTTAATCATTTTCATCCACCACCACACACACTCAGCCAGCGGTCAGTCAGTCTGACTCCCTTCATGTTCCCGGCCTTATCAGACAAGCCATGGCTTCTCCTCTGAGGTAGATAACTACGTCTGCTCAGTTCCGGGTGTGCCGTCATTTAGGTATATTTGACCTGCTGGAGCCAATTCAATCAGTTTCTACCCACAAGTAATATCCTCCCACCTGCCCTTATCTCTGGCTGTAAATGAGAGAGCACCAGCTTGTAGAGCCCAGAAGCAGAGCAGCACAACTATTCTCAATGTTAGGGAGAATGGTAAATACAGGGTGTTAGCTAGGTTGTGGGGTATTGTGTAAGAGACTATGAGGCGGTGGGGACTTTGCCTTGGCGACGCAGCTGGGGTAGCAGCCCATGCCCCTTTATACCCAGGGCTGGCAGGCTGGCAGCACATCACAGTCTTAGCTTCACAGACTCTGGTTCTGGCACGCTCAGTCGGAATGGCCGGGCGGGGGGATGCTGCCTCGATGCTCCAGAACCGCCTCTGGAGTCGCAGCCTTTTAGAATCTTATCTTGCTATGAGACATTTGAGGAGAGCTTGCTGTACTTTGCCAAGAAGTACACAGCAGTGAGATTGCGTCTCCCGCTCTCTCTCTCTCCTCTCCCATTATCTAGGTTGCTTTAGAACTCTGGACGGGAGATTGACAAAGGCCTGTTTAGGTTGGAAGTTTAGTCCCCTGCACTTCCATGTTGTTGATACAAATGGGCATGAAACACTACTTCTCCTCAGCTGTGTGCCATAAGGCAATGCCTTCATTAGTTTGTGTGCAGGACAGATGAAATGACCTTCTCTTAAAGGAACTGTCCGTTGTTTCCAGATTTCTATGAAATATGACCTATAATTAATCATAAAATTAGTGAAATACGTTTCCTTCCAAAAAAATTTCATTAAAAACAGTACCAGTCAAAAGTTTGGACACACCTACTCATTCAAGGGCTTTTCTTTATTTTTACTATTTATTTTCTACATTGTAGAATAGTAGTGAAGACATCAAAACAATGAAATAACACATATGAAATCATGTAGTAATCAAAAAAGTGTTCAACAAATCAAAATATATTTTATATTTGAGATTCTTCAAAGTAGCAACCCTTTGCCTTGATGCCAGCTTTGCACACGCTTGGCATTCTCTCAACCAGCTTCATGAGGTAGTCACCTGGAATGCATTTCAATTAACAGGTGTGTGTTTGAGCCAATCAGTTGTGTTGTGACAAGGTAGGGGTGGTATACAGAAGATAGCCCTATTTGGTAAAAGGCAAGAACAGCTCAAACAAGCAAAGAGAAACGACAGTCCATCATTACTTTAAGACATGAAGGTCAGTCAATATGGAACATTTCAAGAACTTTATTCAAGTGCAGTTGCAAAAACCATCAAGCACTATGATGAAACTGGCTCTCATGAGGACTGCCACAGGAAAGGAAGACCCGGAGTTACAACACATCTCCAGCCTGTGTAAGGGCTATTTGACCAAGAAGGAGAGTGATGGAGTGCTGCATCAGATGACCTGGCCTCCACAATCACCAAAACTCAACCACATTGAGATGGTTTGGGATGAGTTTGACCGCAGAGTGAAGGGAAAGCAGCCAACAAGTGCTCATCATACAGTGCCTTGCGAAAGTATTGGGCCCCCTTGAACTTTGCGACCTTTTGCCACATTTCAGGCTTCAAACATAAAGATATAAAACTGTATTTTTTTGTGAAGAATCAACAACAAGTTGGACACAATCATGAAGTGGAACGACATTTATTGGATATTTCAAACTTTTTTAACAAATCAAAAACTGAAAAATTGGGCGTGCAAAATTATTCAGCCCCTTTACTTTCAGTGCAGCAAACTCTCTCCAGAAGTTCAGTGAGGATCTCTGAATGATCCAATGTTGACCTAAATGACTAATGATGATAAATACAATCCACCTGTGTGTACTCAAGTCTCCGTATAAATGCACCTGCACTGTGATAGTCTCAGAGGTCCGTCAAAAGCGCAGAGAGCATCATGAAGAACAAGGAACACACCAGGCAGGTCCGAGATACTGTTGTGAAGAAGTTTAAAGCCGGATTTGGATACAAAAAGATTTCCCAAGCTTTAAACATCCCAAGGAGCACTGTGCAAGCGATAATATTGAAATGGAAGGAGTATCAGACCACTGCAAATCTACCAAGACCTGGCCGTCCCTCTAAACTTTCAGCTCATACAAGGAGAAGACTGATCAGAGATGCAGCCAAGAGGCCCATGATCACTCTGGATGAAGTGCAGAGATCTACAGCTGAGGTGGGAGACTCTGTCCATAGGACAACAATCAGTCATATATTGCACAAATCTGGCCTTTATGGAAGAGTGGCAAGAAGAAAACCATTTCTTAAAGATATCCATAAAAAGTGTCGTTTAAAGTTTGCCACAAGCCACCTGGGAGACACACCAAACATGTGGAAGAAGGTGCTCTGGTCAGATGAAACCAAAATTGAACTTTTTGGCAACAATGCAAAACGTTATGTTTGGCGTAAAAGCAACACAGCTGAACACACCATCCCCACTGTCAAACATGGTGGTGGCAGCATCATGGTTTGGGCCTGCTTTTCTTCAGCAGGGACAGGGAAGATGGTTAAAATTGATGGGAAGATGGATGGAGCCAAATACAGGACCATTCTGGAAGAAAACCGGATGGAGTCTGCAAAAGACCTGAGACTGGGACGGAGATTTGTCTTCCAACAAGACAATGATCCAAAACATAAAGCAAAATCTACAATGGAATGGTTCAAAAATAAACATATCCAGGTGTTAGAATGGCCAAGTCAAAGTCCAGACCTGAATCCAATCGAGAATCTGTGGAAAGAACTGAAAAGTGCTGTTCACAAATGCTCTCCATCCAACCTCACTGAGCGCGAGCTGTTTTGCAAGGAGGAATGGGAAAACATTTCAGTCTCTCGATGTGCAAAACTGATAGAGACATACCCCAAGCGACTTACAGCTGTAATCGCAGCAAAAGGTGGCGCTACAAAGTATTAACTTAAGGGGGCTGAATAATTTTGCACGCCCAATTTTTCAGTTTTTGATTTGTTAAAAAAAAATTGAAATATCCAATAAATGTCGTTCCACTTCATGATTGTGTCCCACTTGTTGTTGATTCTTCACAAAAAAATACAGTTTTATATCTTTATGTTTGAAGCCTGAAATGTGGCAAAAGGTCGCAAAGTTCAAGGGGGCCGAATACTTTCGCAAGGCACTGTATGTTGGTACTCCTTCAAGACTGTTTGAAAAGCATTCCAGGGAAGCTGGTTGAGAGAATGCCAAGAGTGTGCAAAGCTGTCATCAATGCAAAGGGTGGCTACTTTGAAAAATCTCAAATATATTTTGATTTGTTGAACTGGTACTGGTACCAGTACCAGATCAATGTGCAGGGGAATGCAGTATTTGAGGTAGATACTGTACGTACATGAAGGCAGGGTAAAGTGACTAGGCATCGGGATAGATGATAAAAAGAGTAAAATATTGAACAGATTAGCAGCAGCATATGATGAGTGTTAAAGTGTGTGTTATGTGTGTGCGTTTGTGTTCTGTCAGTATGTGTGTGTGTGTTTTATGTGTGTGCGCGCATATGTCCCTATGCTCCTGTGTCACAGAATGTTCAGAGCCAACTGTTTACTTTAGAGGGAGCTAATACAGTATGGCAGTCCTTCTGCCGGTATTCTCATGCTAATGCTAACCTCTCATGCTAATGCTAACCTCTCATGCTAATGCTAACCTCCCATGCTAATGCTAACCTCTCATGCTAATTCTAACCTCCCATACTAATGCTAACCTTGCTAATGCTAACAATCATAAACTCATCTCTAAAGATATACATATACTGTACATAATGCTTCTTATCAAGCCTTTCCTGTTGCCTCCAAGCTTCCTTTTCACTAGTCTTGGCTTCAACCGAGACCTTTTAATCACAGTTTTTTCTATAACTACCATATCATAATCCATGTGTTATGTTGAATTACAGAAATGTGTATTTTTTTGTGACATTCAGAGTATTCTAGACATACTGATTTGACATGATATTCTTTTTTATTTAGCCATATATTTAAACCAGGTAGTCCAATTCTCTTTTCTGAGGGAGACCAGGTGCACAATTCTCTTTTCTGAGGGAGACATGGCTACGAGGGCAGATACATAGGACAATCAAATGAGATGATTCGAATCACTTTGTAGAGGACCTAGAAAACGACAGACCACAGAATCTCTGATTGTCCATTTATAGACGGTGACACTCTCACCACCATTGTCATTGTCCTCCACTGACCCGTAACTCACACCCACCATCTGAAAACACCCAGTCACCCACTCTCTATGTCCCCAAAGTCACTCACTACAACCCTACACCAGAATGTCTCAGAGGAGTTTTCTGCTTTACATGCCTCTCCCCTCTGCTCCTCCTCCCACCTCATCTCCCCTCTCTCACTCCATTATAGGAGCCAGCGGCCCCAGTGCATGTGCACTCCTCTGGATGCCTAGTGGAGCGCAGCGGGCCTGAAGATGAGCTAATGTGGCGTTGTCTCCCCGCCAGTGCCCTCCCCGGGTTCCTACTGGCCCTCCCATCCTTCCTTTCTGTGCTTCTTCCTTCAGTTAGCATCCAGGCTTATCTCTATTGTCTCCTCTGCTCTAGAGGCTGGCTTTTAATCCAGTGGGATGGTGATGGGGGTGGGCATGAGGGTGAGCATGGTGATGGCAGGGAACAGACTGTGAATGTTGAGCTCTCCATAGAACACCTGCCATTTATTCACTCTCCCCCAGTGAGCATTGTGTGTGTGTGTGTGCAGGGCTGTGCACAGACCTTTTTTTTGGTGGTGGGGGGGCAGGTGATCAAAATAAACACACTGGTTGAGCCCTATCTGTGCATGTGCCTGTGTGTGTATATTTGTGTGTGAGAGAGAAGGAGAGAAAGAAAGAGAGAGCGAGAGATAGTGTCAGTATCTGTTTGTTATGGGGGTCAAATGTGATGCATGTGTTGGTGTTTGTGTTTATGTGGGAGTGGAAGTGCGTGTGTGTGAGTGTGTGTGTTTGGGGGATGCCGATGGATGTGTGTCTGTTAAGTTAACAACCACACAACATTTGTCTGAGCTGAGAAATGTTTCCCGTGTGCGTATGGGCGCCCTTGTGTTCACTCACACACGTCAGCCTGTGTACGCCTGTGTGAAATTAAATCCATGTCAGCAGGCAGGCGTTCAGATAAGATTAACAGGACTTGACATTTTCTAGTTTAGAGACAGATGCTTGCTCCAATTCCTCCTTCGGGAAACATCCCTCCTTTCTTCTGCCCTCCTGCAAATTAAATTAATTTCATATCTTTCTCATTTAGCCAATACAGTGATCAAAAGGATTTATTTTTCACCATTAAATAAAGTAAAAATATGTTATGACACAGAGCCATGATTAGGAAGGCCTGGGTAAGTTCAAGACAGTTATTTTATCCAATCTGAAGTGTCCAAAATGGATGCCTTAGCCAGGATTCGCTGTATGGATTTACCTCAGGAGACAGACCATGCTGTATACCAGTGAATTTAGCCTCACTGTGATTCTCTGTCTCTTCCCTCCTCTCCCCACTGCAACAACTTGTTCCACTGAAATCCCCGGGGAGTCACTACCTGAACCTGCGACAAAAATGATTGACATATGGGCAGTACCGAAAAGGATCTACATGTGGGCCGTTCCAAAAATAAACTACATACTGTATGGGCAGTACCAAAAATAAACTACATATGGGCAGTACCAAAAATAAACTACATATGGGCAGTACCAAAAATAAACTACATTTGGGCAGTACCAAAAATAAACTACATATGGGCAGTACCAAAAATAAACTACATATGGGCAGTACCAAAAATAAACTACATATGGGCAGTACCAAAAAATATCTACATATGGGCAGTACCAAAAATGATCTACATATGGGCAGTACCAAAAATGATCTACATATGGGCAGTACCAAAAATAAACTACATATGGGCAGTACCAAAAAATATCTACATATGGGCAGTACCAAAAATTATCTACATATGGGCAGTACCAAAAATGATCTACATATGGGCAGTACCAAAAATAAACTACATTTGGGCAGTACCAAAAATAAACTACATATGGGCAGTACCAAAAATGATCTACATATGGGCAGTACCAAAAATAATCTACATATGGGCAGTACCAAAAATAAACTACATATGGGCAGTACCAAAAATGATCGACATATGGGCAGTACCAAAAATAAGATACATATGGGCAGTACCAAAAATAAACTACATATGGGCAGTACCAAAAATAAACTACATATGGGCAGTACCAAAAATAAACTACATATGGGCAGTACCAAAAATAAACTACATTTGGGCAGTACCAAAAATAAACTACATACTGTATGGGCAGTACCAAAAATAAACTACATACTGTATGGGCAGTACCAAAAATAAACTATATATGGGCAGTACTAAAAATGATCAACATATGGGCAGTACCAAAAATGATCGACATATGGGCAGTACCAAAAATAAACTACATTTGGGCAGTACCAAAAATAAACTACATTTGGGCAGTACCAAAAAATATCTACATATGGGCAGTACCAAAAATGATCTACATATGGGCAGTACCAAAAATAAACTACATTTGGGCAGTACCAAAAATAAACTACATTTGGGCAGTACCAAAAAATATCTACATATGGGCAGTACCAAAAATTATCTACATATGGGCAGTACCAAAAATAAACTACATACTGTATGGGCAGTACCAAAAATAAACTACATACTGTATGGGCAGTACCAAAAATAAACTATATATGGGCAGTACCAAAAATGATCGACATATGGGCAGTACCAAAAATAAACTACATATGGGCAGTACCAAAAATAAACTACATATGGGCAGTACCAAAAAAGATATACATATGGGCAGTACCAAAAATAAACTACATACTGTATGGGCAGTACCAAAAATAAACTATATATGGGCAGTACCAAAAATGATCGACATATGGGCAGTACCAAAAATAAGATACATATGGGCAGTACCAAAAATAAACTACATATGGGCAGTACCAAAAATAAACTACATATGGGCAGTACCAAAAATAAACTACATATGGGCAGTACCAAAAATAAACTACATATGGGCAGTACCAAAAATAAACTATATATGGGCAGTACCAAAAATAAGATACATATGGGCAGTACCAAAAATAAGATACATATGGGCAGTACCAAAAATAAACTACATATGGGCAGTACCAAAAATAAACTATATATGGGCAGTACCAAAAATAAACTACATATGGGCAGTACCAAAAATAAACTACATATCGGCAGTACCAAAAATAAACTACATATGGGCAGTACCAAAAATAAACTACATATGGGCAGTACCAAAAATAAACTATATATGGGCAGTACCAAAAATAAGATACATATGGGCAGTACCAAAAATAAACTACATATGGGCAGTACCAAAAATAAACTACATATGGGCAGTACCAAAAATAAACTACATGTGGGCACTACCAAAAATAAGATACATATGGGCAGTACCAAAAATAAACTACATATGGGCAGTACCAAAAATAAGATACATATGGGCAGTACCAAAAATGATCGACATATGGGCAGTACCAAAAATAAACTACATTTGGGCAGTACCAAAAATAAACTACATATGGGCAGTACCAAAAATAAGATACATATGGGCAGTACCAAAAATAAACTACATATGGGCAGTACCAAAAATAAACTACATATGGGCAGTACCAAAAATGATCTACATATGGGCAGTACCAAAAATTATCTACATATGGGCAGTATCAAAAATGATCTACATATGGGCAGTACCAAAAATAAACTACATTTGGGCAGTACCAAAAATAAACTACATATGGGCAGTACCAAAAATGATCTACATATGGGCAGTACCAAAAATTATCTACATATGGGCAGTACCAAAAATAAACTACATATGGGCAGTACCAAAAATGATCGACATATGGGCAGTACCAAAAATAAGATACATATGGGCAGTACCAAAAATAAACTACATATGGGCAGTACCAAAAATAAACTACATATGGGCAGTACCAAAAATAAACTACATATGGGCAGTACCAAAAATAAACTACATATGGGCAGTACCAAAAATAAACTACATTTGGGCAGTACCAAAAATAAACTACATTTGGGCAGTACCAAAAATAAACTACATACTGTATGGGCAGTACCAAAAATAAACTACATACTGTATGGGCAGTAACAAAAATAAACTATATATCGGCAGTACCAAAAATGATCGACATTTGGGCAGTACCAAAAATAAACTACATATGGGCAGTACCAAAAATGATCGACATATGGGCAGTACCAAAAATAAACTACATACTGTATGGGCAGTACCAAAAATAAACTATATATGGGCAGTACCAAAAATTATCGACATATGGGCAGTACCAAAAATAAACTACATACTGTATGGGCAGTACCAAAAATAAACTATATATGGGCAGTACCAAAAATGATCGACATATGGGCAGTACCAAAAATAAGATACATATGGGCAGTACCAAAAATAAACTACATATGGGCAGTACCAAAAATAAACTACATATGGGCAGTACCAAAAATAAGATACATATGGGCAGTACCAAAAATAAACTACATATGGGCAGTACCAAAAATAAACTACATATGGGCAGTACCAAAAATAAGATACATATGGGCAGTACCAAAAATAAACTACATATGGGCAGTACCAAAAATAAACTACATATGGGCAGTACCAAAAATAAACTACATATGGGCAGTACCAAAAATAAACTATATATGGGCAGTACCAAAAATAAGATACATATGGGCAGTACCAAAAATAAGATACATATGGGCAGTACCAAAAATAAACTACATATGGGCAGTACCAAAAATAAACTACATATGGGCAGTACCAAAAATAAACTATATATGGGCAGTACCAAAAATAAGATACATATGGGCAGTACCAAAAATAAACTACATATGGGCAGTACCAAAAATAAACTACATATGGGCAGTACCAAAAATAAACTACATATGGGCACTACCAAAAATAAGATACATATGGGCAGTACCAAAAATAAACTACATATGGGCAGTACCAAAAATAAGATACATATGGGCAGTACCAAAAATGATCGACATATGGGCAGTACCAAAAATAAACTACATTTGGGCAGTACCAAAAATAAACTACATATGGGCAGTACCAAAAATAAGATACATATGGGCAGTACCAAAAATAAACTACATATGGGCAGTACCAAAAATGATCGACATATGGGCAGTACCAAAAATAAGATACATATGGGCAGTACCAAAAATGATCGACATATGGGCAGTACCAAAAATAAGATACATATGGGCAGTACCAAAAATAAACTACATATGGGCAGTACCAAAAATAAACTACATATGGGCAGTACCAAAAATAAGATACATATGGGCAGTACCAAAAATAAACTACATATGGGCAGTACCAAAAATAAACTACATATGGGCAGTACCAAAAATAAGATACATATGGGCAGTACCAAAAATAAACTACATATGGGCAGTACCAAAAATAAACTACATATGGGCAGTACCAAAAATAAACTACATATGGGCAGTACCAAAAATAAACTATATATGGGCAGTACCAAAAATAAGATACATATGGGCAGTACCAAAAATAAGATACATATGGGCAGTACCAAAAATAAACTACATATGGGCAGTACCAAAAATAAACTACATATGGGCAGTACCAAAAATAAACTATATATGGGCAGTACCAAAAATAAGATACATATGGGCAGTACCAAAAATAAACTACATATGGGCAGTACCAAAAATAAACTACATATGGGCAGTACCAAAAATAAACTACATATGGGCACTACCAAAAATAAGATACATATGGGCAGTACCAAAAATAAACTACATATGGGCAGTACCAAAAATAAGATACATATGGGCGGTACCAAAAATGATCGACATATGGGCAGTACCAAAAATAAACTACATTTGGGCAGTACCAAAAATAAACTACATATGGGCAGTACCAAAAATAAGATACATATGGGCAGTACCAAAAATAAACTACATATGGGCAGTACCAAAAATAAACTACATATGGGCAGTACCAAAAATAAACTACATATGGGCAGTACCAAAAAAGATATACATATGGGCAGTACCAAAAATTAGCAACATATGGGCAGTACCAAAAATAAGCGTTCTAAGGATTTTGTCTCTTCACACCAAAGTCTGCAGAGCCGGGATGGATGTATTCCCCTTATATATAACATTTTATTGGTTGCAAGAATTTTGTATAATAATTAAAAGAGAAAAACTGTAAGTTTTGAATCTGGCGTTGTTTTGTGTATCAGTTCATAAACCATGTGCCATGGAATTGGTACATTGAACATCTCTTCCCAACTTTTATGGCGCAGCTGTCAATTTTATGGTCCTTAAATGAAACTGGTATACTTTTTATTTATAACAATTTTCTTTAGCCAATTTTGGTATTTAATGCAGGGCCGACAGACAAGTTCCCTACCTTCTCCCCCTTCCACTTACTTCTTCCATTTTTGCGGTAATGCTGCAGTCAGTTGGTTGTCATTTTGAGTAGAGCTGTCACGCCCTGACCTTAGAGATCCCTGTTTATTCTCTATATTTTGGTTAGGTAGGGGTGTGACTAGGGTGGGTACTCTAGTTTTTGTATATCTATGTTTTCGTTTTCTTTGTTGGCCTAGTATGGTTCCCAATCAGAGGCAGCTGTCTATCGTTGTCTCTGATTGGGGGTCATACTTAGGCAGCCCGTTTTCCCACCTTTGTTGTGGGATCTTTGTTTGGTTGCATGTATTTTTGCACGACAAAGCTTTTCGTTCATTGTATTGTATTGTATTGTATTGTATTGTATTGTATTGTATTGTATTGTATTGTATTGTATTGTATTGTATTGTATTGTATTGTATTGTATTGTTTATTTTTTATTTTTTTTGCTGGTTCATATTTTAATAAAATATGATGAACTTCAATCACGCTGAGCCTTGGTCTACCCTTAACGACGAACGTTACAAGAGCAGACATCTCCATATACCTTTGTTAACTGCATTTGTGACATATCTAGGTAATTTACATATTACTGAGAAAATTGATGTGTGACATAACTCGTCCAATAACTAGTTAATTTACTCTTATCATATTACTGAGAGTATGGATGTCGTACTGAACTCCTTAAGTGTCCTGTTGTATCGAAGCCGGGAGTAGCAAGACATTTGTCTTGCTTACGAGCAGGGATAGCCTGCAGTATAGTACAGCTCTGGGCCCAACCCTGTCTTGTTTAATCGGAGTAAATTGATCATCCTTTTGAAATCGAGCATCGAGACAAGAACCTTGAATAGCGTTAAAATAAATGAGATCATACTTGCATAACTACAGTGGAAGTAGTGTAGTGTGTCATCAATGAAAAGTAATATGTGTTTCTATTCTGCCTGCTGATGCGGATAGAGCATTTTCAAACGTGAATCTGCCAGCGTTGGTTAATGTAAGTTGATATGGCTGAAACACATTGGGGAGCCCATCATCATAAGGGCTCGACGAGCCAGGATGAATGATGATTTCTCAGCACCTTCATTGTAGAACTGCTGTGGTGTGTGTGTGTGTGTGTGTGTGTGTGTGTGTGTGTGTGTGTGTGTGTGTGTGTGTGTGTGTGTGTGTGTGTGTGTGTGTGTGTGTGTGTGTGTGTGTGTGTGTGTGTGTGTGTGTGTGTGTGACGGAGAGTAGGGGAAGTGTGAAGCCATTGATCAGTGTGTGTTGTGTTGGAAATGTGATCAGTGGTGTGTGTTAGAAGTTTGGTCAGTGTTGTGTGTATGTGGTAGGAGTGTTGCTGTATGTCACAGCCGAAGGCAGAGAGTTTATTCACATTCGCCAGGTTTCCCAGCAGGCTTAGCACCTGATTCCTAATCTCAGGCAGTGCTGAGTAATTGTCAGGGAGGGATTGGAAACAAGGTCCACCCTCCGCTCTCTAAGAACACCACCAAATTGCCATTCCTTAGCACTAATCCCTTATGGTGCCAGATACTGCTCGGGAGAAGACTTCATTGCTGGAGGGGTCTTTGCAGTGAAGGACGTTGCTAGCAGTCAATGAGGATTTTAGCATGTGTTTTCTCTTTGTGAGAAACTGAGGTTTCGTCAGTGTGTTTGTGTGTTTATGTGTGTGGTTAGCTATGTGTTTGTGTGTGTGTGTTCAACAGCTTGTCATATTTATGAATCTCTTCATCGTCATTTTTGGATTTGATTTGTCAGGTGGTCAGGCGTGTCTCAGCCCTCCGGGGTGGAACTAATGAACGAATGCAATTATCCTCTGGATTGAACCTGTTACTGTTTTGACACACACCGTCTGCGCCACGCTTCATTAGCTGAGGTACTTGACCATAAGCAACACGGTCTTTAGGGATGCTAAGGGTTTAGCAAAGGTCTCAAGCACAAGTATGACTCAATATTATTCTATGTTGGCTGGTAAAATGATAAATGATAAAGGAGCTTGAAGAAGTGCTCAACTGTTTTGGAAAGACTGCGGATAGCATTCTGTTATTTCGCTGAAGTCACAGAACCAAGTCTTATTTACAGTGCCTTCAGAAAGTATTCACAACCCCTGACTTTTTCCACATTTTGTTGTGTTACAGCCTGAATTTAAAATGGATTCCATTTAGGTTTGGCCTTCACACAATTTCTCATAATGTCAAAGTGGAGTAATGTTTTTCGAATCTTTTACAAATGAATACAAAATGAAATGCTGAAATGTCTTGAGTCAATAAGTATTCAACCCTTTTGTTAAGGCAAGCCTAAATAAGTTCCGGAGTAAAAATGTGCTTAACAAGTTGCATAAAAAGCTGCATGGACTCGCTCTGTGTGCAATAAAAGTGTTTAACATGCTTTTTTAATGACTACCTCATCTCTGTACCCAACACATACAATTATCTGTATGGTTCCTCATTTGAGCAGTGAATTTCAACAACATTGTAGTTACTGGGGCGGCAGGGCAGCCTAGTGGTTAGAGAGTTGGACTAGCTAACCGTAAAGGTTGCAAGTTCAAATCCCAGAGCTGACAAGGTATAAATCTCTCGTTTTGCACCTGAACAGGCAGTTAACCCACTGTTCCTAGGCCGTCATTGAAAATAAGAATTTGTTCTTAACTGACTTGCCTAATTAAATAAAGGTACATTTTTAAAAAACTCCACAGTACTAACCTAAATGACAGAGTGAAAAGAAGGAAGCCTCTAAAGAATAACAATATATTTTTTAAATGCTCTAAAGTAAAGCTGCATAAAATGTGAGAAAGAAATTAGCTTTATGTTTTGAATACAAAGCGTTATATTTGAGGCAAATCCATCACATTTCTGAGTACCACTCTTTGCATTTTCAAGCATGGTGGTGGCTGCATCATGTTATGGGTATGCTTGTCATCGGCAAGGACAAGGGAGGTTTTTAAATAAAAAAAATAACAAAATAGAGTTAAGCAGGGACAAAATCCTAGAGGAACACCTGGTTCAGTCTGCTTTCCAACAGACACTGGTAGACAAATTCCCCTTTCAGCAGGACAATAACCTTAAACACAAGGCCAAATATACACTGAAGTTGCTTACCAAGACGACATTGAATATTCCTGAGTGGCCTAGTTACAGTTTTGACTTAAATCGGCTTGACTTGAAAATGGCTGTTTAGCAATGATCAACAACCAACTTGACACAGCTTGAAGAATTTTTTAAAGAATAATGTGCAAATATTGTACAATCCAGGTGTGCAAAGCTCTTAGAGACTTACCCAGAAAGACTCACAGTTGTAATTGCTACCAAAGGAGATTCTAACATTGACTCAGGGGTGTGAATACTTATTCAAATGAGATATTTCTAAATTTAATTTGAAATACATTTTCAAAGATTGAAAAACAAACATGTTTTCACTTTGTCATTATGTGGTATCGTGTGTAGATCGGTGAGAATATATATATACATTTAATCCATTTTGAATTCAGGCTGAACACAACAAAATGTGGAGTAAGTCAAGGGTTGTGAATACTTTCTGAAGGCACAGAACGTCAAAGAACTTTGGATGTTTGTCGCTGTGGCTAAAACTGATTACAGGACTGCACAGCGGCTAGCTGTAGAATATTCTGTAAGCAGCAATACATCCACACTACTTAGGGAGAGTTAATCATGTATTTGAGCGGGAGCCAAGTGATGGAATATAGCTAATGTAATGCGACGAACCTTATTCACATAGTCAGGGGGAGGGAGTCGAAAATAACAGCCGGGCCGACATCTCACCTTGAGTCTCTCTAACGTCTGTGATTGAGCTGAGAAGCGGGACGCGAGGACAGCCGTGATACGATCTATGTTAATGTATCAAATGCAGTCATTTTAGGTAAATAGTCCCCCTGCGTATCCCTCCTCACTTTGTCAACAGAAAGATGACGGCGGCAGGCGGTGGGATATTTACTGTCTGCCATGAAGGTTGGCGTGACACACCTGAATGGCTGTGTATAAATTATGTTTCTGGGCCTACTTGGTGTAGTGTAGCGTATGCTAGGTAGGCATCACAGAGAGAAAGTAATGGTTTGGAGGGGGGGGGGGGAGCTCCTGATGGCACTAGGAGTTATGTGGCTCTGTGAAATTGAACAAACAAGTTAATACAATCCCCTGGCAATCTTTCACCCGGGAGTATGCTGACGTGGACAGGCTAGGCATTGAAATGTGTGGCGCTGGCCGTTATTTGTGTGGCGGACAGATGCCAGGCGGGCTTTCATCAGAAACACATAGATTCCAAATGAAGGTATTCACCGCAGTATTTATGTATGTAAGTAACTCACGGAGGGATGTCGATTCCCCTTCGAATGGGGATGGGAGGCAGAGAGGTCGGCTGGGATGTGGGTTGCCATCGTGGTGGTGTCGGTAGAATCGGGGTGGCGGGGAGCTGCTGGGGATTGTGGGTGATTGAGAGGGTTGTCACAGCACCTGCGGGCACAGCCCCTGACAAACTCTTCCAGGGCCATGAATAATGCCTGAGTGATGGCCGCTGTAATGGTGCCAGGCAGCAGGACGTGACAAGCACCTCAGACTCGGGAGTCTCAACCACGCGCATACCGGAGGATAGAGATGTAGCAACCTACTCCATTGGTCACACCACTGCCGGCCAGAGTAAAGCGTTGAGTTTAGTTTGACTGATAGGGAAAGAACTGTACTAGGCTACATGGCAGCTGTGTACAGTAGTTGTTTTCTGACAAGGCTCAGGGAAAGGTGAGGCTGGTTTGTTGGTAAATCCCTTTAGAGCTGACAATTTGGACCAATTACATCTCCTTTGTAGCACAAAATGGACAATTAAAGCAATTTAAACACCAAACGGAAAATTAGCTGTTGTTTTCTTCACTTAAGTTTCTAGGTGCTTTGTTTATGAGAGCCATTAAGAAACACAGATAAATGGATGTGTTGTGAAGGTAGGTTGTCAACACATAGCAACAGAGGACTCTGGCAATCAGGCTGTCTAATTGTGAAAGATTCATGGTGGATTCAGAAATAGCTCTCGCCTCTCTCTGTAAGCACTGAGGTCATGAGCATCACTCAGGCTCTCGCGCGTATCCTTCAGAGTGTGTGTGCGTGTGTCTCTCTCTCTCTCTCTCACACACACACACACTCTTCCTTCTTTCCTCCCTCCTTCTCTCTCTCTCTCTCTCTCTCTCAAACTCTCTTCCTACCTCTCACACTCACTCTGTCTCTCACACTCTCTCTCCCCCCTCTCTCTTTCTTTCTCTCTCTCTCTCTCTCTCTCTCTCTCTCTGTCTGTCTCTCACACACACACTCTCTTCCTTCCTCTCCATTTCAATTTCAATTTAAGGGGTTTATTGGCATGGGAAACATATATTTACATTGCCAAAGCAAGTGAAATAGATAATAAACAAAAGTGGAAACATTACACTCAAAAAAGTTCCAAAAGAATAATGACTTTTCAAATGTCATATTATGTCTATAGACAGTGTTGTAATAACGTGCAAATAGTTAAAGTACAAAAGGGAAAATAAATTAACGTAAATATAGGTTTGGACCTCATTTTGTGGGCAGTGTGCACAGTCTTCTCTTGAGAGCCAGGTCTGCATTCGGCGGTCTTTCTCAGTAACAAGGCTATGCTCACTGAGTCTGTACATAGTCAAAGATTTTCTCTCTCACACTCTCTCTTCCCCCCTCTCTCACTCTCTCTCACACCTCTCTCTTCCTCCCTTTCTCTCTCTCTCGCAGTGCATGCTGGGAGTGTTTGGTAGTTGAGAGGCGGTTTTCTTGAATTTCTTCTTGGTGTTTTCTTTCAATTTTTATTTTCTATGGTGGAGTTTTAACATACTGTTAGTTTAGTGGTACCCACAGTTTTTTCAAAGTTAGGGAGGAAGAGGAAAGATTTTTAGTTTCCTGGGGTTTGGTGTGCGCAATTGCTTCACAGCCTAGCGCGGAGGAGACTCATTACGGCATGGATTCAGCTGTGTTCCTAAGATTGGAGTTAAGGTGGAGGAGGTTCTGCGCGCCATAGGCGGTATTTTATTTTTTTAACCCCTTCTTCTCCCCAATGTTGTGGTATCCAATTGGTAGTTACAGTCTTGTCTCATCGCTGCAACTCCCGTACGGACTAGGGACAGGAGAAGGTCGAGAGCCTTGCATCCAACGAAACACAACCCTCCCCTAACCCGAAAGGCACTGGGCCAATTGTGCGCTGCCCCATGGGTCTCCTGGTCACGGCCGGCTACGGCAGAGCCTAGACTCGAACCCAGAATCTCTAGTGGCACAGCTAACACTGAGATGCAGTGCCTTAGACCACTGCGCCATTCGGGAGGCCAGGTAGGAGCTGAATTTATACATTCTGTATCTAGAATGAACAAAGCTGTGGTTGTGTTCATGGAAAGAGTGAATTTGGTGGGTAGGCTAATTGCTAGCGGGATATTTGTAAGGAATGTGTTGGTGCCGATTTCACCCCTGTCGAGTCCTTTGACTAGAATCAAAGGTTCCCATAGCAACGATTAAAACATTCCCTAACCAGAAACCGTGGATTGATGGCAGCATTCGTGTGAAACTGAAAGCGCGAACCACTGCTTTTAATCAGGGCAAGGTGTCTGGTAACATGACCGAATACAAACAGTGCAGCTATCCCTCCGCAAGGCTATCAAACAAGCTAAGCGCCAGTACAGAGACAAAGTAGAATCTCAATTCAACGGCTCAGACACAAGAGGCATGTGGCAGGGTCTACAGTCAATCACGGACTACAGGAAGAAATCCAGCCCAGTCACGGACCAGGATGTCTTGCTCCCAGGCAGACTAAATAACTTTTTTGCCATGCTTTGAGGACAATACAGTGCCACTGACACGGCCTGCAACGAAAACATGCGGTCTCTCCTTCACTGCAGCCGAGGTGAGTAAGACATTTAAACGTGTTAACCCTCGCAAGGCTGCAGGCCCAGACGGCATCCCCAGCCGCGCCCTCAGAGCATGCGCAGACCAGCTGGCCGGTGTGTTTACGGACATATTCAATCAATCCCTATACCAGTCTGCTGTTCCCACATGCTTCAAGAGGGCCACCATTGTTCCTGTTCCCAAGAAAGCTAAGGTAACTGAGCTAAACGACTACCGCCCCGTAGCACTCACATCCGTCATCATGAAGTGCTTTGAGAGACTAGTCAAGGACCATATCACCTCCACCCTACCTGACACCCTAGACCCACTCCAATTTGCTTACCGCCCAAATAGGTCCACAGACGATGCAATCTCAACCACACTGCACACTGCCCTAACCCATCTGGACAAGAGGAATACCTATGTGAGAATGCTGTTCATCGACTACAGCTCGGCATTCAACACCATAGTACCCTCCAAGCTCGTCATCAAGCTCGAGACCCTGGGTCTCGACCCCGCCCTGTGCAACTGGGTACTGGACTTCCTGACGGGCCGCCCCCAGGTGGTGAGGGTAGGCAACAACATCTCCTCCCCGCTGATCCTCAACACTGGGGCCCCACAAGGGAGCGTTCTGAGCCCTCTCCTGTACTCCCTGTTCACCCACGACTGCGTGGCCACGCACGCCTCCAACTCAATCATCAAGTTTGCGGACGACACAACAGTGGTAGGCTTGATTACCAACAACGACGAGACGGCCTACAGGGAGGAGGTGAGGGCCCTCGGAGTGTGGTGTCAGGAAAATAACCTCACACTCAACGTCAACAAAACTAAGGAGATGATTGTGGACTTCAGGAAACAGCAGAGGGAACACCCCCCTATCCACATCGATGGAATAGTAGTGGAGAGGGTAGCAAGTTTTAAGTTCCTCGGCATACACATCACAGACAAACTGAATTGGTCCACTCACACAGACAGCATCGTGAAGAAGGCGCAGCAGCGCCTCTTCAACCTTAGGAGGCTGAAGAAATTCGGCTTGTCACCAAAAGCACTCACAAACTTCTACAGATGCACAATCGAGAGCATCTTGGCGGGCTGTAGCACCGCCTGGTATGGCAACTGCTCCGCCCTCAACCGTAAGGCTCTCCAGAGGGTAGTGAGGTCTGCACAATGCATCACCGGGGGCAAACTACCTGCCCTCCAGGACACCTACACCACCCACTGCCTGTTCACCCCGCTATCATCCAGAAGGCGAGGTCAGTACAGGTGCATCAAAGCTGGGACCGAGAGACTGAAAAACAGCTTCTATCTCAAGGCCATCAGACTGTTAAACAGCCACCACTAACACTGAGTGGCTGCTGCCAACACACTGACACTGACTCAACTCCAGCCACTTTAATAATGGGAATTGATGGGAAATTATGTAAATATATCACTAGCCACTTTAAACAATGCTACCTTATATAATGTTACTTACCCTACATTATTCATCTCATATGCATACGTATATACTGTACTCTATATCATCGACTGTATCCTTATGTAATACATGTATCACTAGCCACTTTAAACTATGACACTTTGTTTACATACTCATCTCATTTGTACATACTGTACTCGATACCATCTATTGTATCTTGCCTATGCTGCTCTGTACCATCACTCATTCATATATCCTTATGTACATATTCTTTATCCCCTTACACTGTGTACAAGACAGTAGTTTTGGAATTGTTAGTTAGATTACTTGTTATTACTGCATTGTCGGAACTAGAAGCACAAGCATTTCGCTACACTCGCATTAACATCTGCTAACCATGTGTATGTGACAAATAAAATTTGATTTGATTTGATTTTGATTTGATAACAACTAATTTGCCTCCGTTTATTACAGATGATCAAATCCGGAAAGAACTGAGTCTGTTTGGTAAGTTTGTTAGTGGGGCTCTACACAGGGTTTGCCAGTACAGATAGTCTGTTTTGAGTGTGGGGATTTGGGGCTTAAGAGCTTTGCGTACCCATATAAAGGCCATAGACAATGTGGGGGTACAAGAGCCAGTGGGGGAAATCGAAGACAACGTGCAGGGGGCCATAAGACGCAGGCAGCAGAGGCTGGGCCTTATCAGGCTACGGATGGTGGTGTAGATGAAAATGGGTCTAGTCATGCTACAGATGGTGGTGTAGATGAAGCTGGGTCTAGTCAGGCTATAGATGGTGGTGTAGATGAGGCTGGGTCTAGTCATGCAATGGATGGTGGTGTAGATGAGGCTGGGCCTAGTCAGTCTACAGATGGTGGGGTAGCTGAGGCTGGGTCTAGTCATGCTATGGATGGTGGTGTAGATGGCGCTGGGTCTAGTCATGCTATGGATGGTGGTGTAGATGAGGCTGGGCCTAATCAGTCTACAGATGGTGGTGTAGATGAGGCTGGGCTTAGTCATGTTATGGATGGTAGTGTAGATGAGGCTGGGATTAGTCAGTCTACAGATGGTGGTGTAGATGAGGCGGGCCTAGTCATGTTATGTATGGTGGTGTAGATGAGGCTGGGTCTAGTCAGTCTACAGATGGTGGTGTAGATGAGGCTGAGTCTAGTCATGTTATGGATGGTGGTGTAGATGAGTCTGGGTCTAGTCATGTTATGGATGGTGGTGTAGATGAGGCTGGGTCTAGTCATGTTATGGATGGTGGTGTAGATGAGGCTGGGTCTAGTCATGTTATGGATGGTGGTGTAGATAAGACTGGGTCTAGTCGTGTTCTGGATAGTGGTGTAGATGAAGCTGGGTCTAGTCAGTCTACAGATGATGGTGTAGATGAGGCTGGGTTTAGTCATGCTACAGATGGTGGTGTAGATGAGGCTGGGACTAGTCATGTTACAGATGGTGGTGTAGATGAGGCAGGGTCTAGTCATGTTATGGATGGTGGTGTAGATGGCGCTGGGTCTAGTCATGTTATGGATGGTGGTGTAGGTGAGGCTGGGTCTAGTCATGCTATGGATGGTGGTGTAGATGAGGCAGGGCTTAGTCATGTTATGGATGGTGGTGTAGATGAGGCTAGGTCTAGTCGTGTTATCGATGGTGGTGTAGATGAGGCGGGCCTAGTCATGTAATGTATGGTGGTGTAGATGAGTCTGGGTCTAGTCATGTTATGGATGGATGGTGGTGAAGATGAAGCTGGGTCTAGTCATATCATGGGATGGTGGTGTAGATGAGGCAGGGTCTAGTCATGTTATGGATGGTGGTGTAGATAAGGCTGGGCTTAGTCATGTTATGGATGGTGGTGTAGATGAGGCTGGGTCTAGTCAGTCTACAGATGGTGGTGTAGATGAGGCTAGGTCTAGTCGTGTTATCGATGGTGGTGTAGATGAGGCGGGCCTAGTCATGTAATGTATGGTGGTGTAGATGAGTCTGGGTCTAGTCATGTTATGGATGGATGGTGGTGAAGATGAAGCTGGGTCTAGTCATATCATGGGATGGTGGTGTAGATGAGGCAGGGTCTAGTCATGTTATGGATGGTGGTGTAGATAAGGCTGGGCTTAGTCATGTTATGGATGGTGGTGTAGATGGTGCTGGGTCTAGTCATGTTATGGATGGTGGTGTAGGTGAGGCTGGGTCTACTCATATCATGGATGGTGGTTTAGATGAGACTGGGTCTAGTCATGCAATGGATGGTGGTGTAGATGAGGTTGGGTCTAGTCATGCTACTGATGGCGGTGTAGATGAAGCTGGGTCTAGTCAGTCTACAGATGGTTGTGTAGATGAGACTGGGACTAGTCAGTCTACAGATGGTTGTGTAGATGAGACTGGGACTAGTCATGTTATGGATGGTGGTGAAGATTAGACTGGGACTAGTCAGTCTACAGATGGTGGTGTAGATGAGACTGGGACTAGTCAGTCTACAGATGGTGATGTAGATGAGACTGGGACCTGTCATGTTATGGATAGTGGTGTAGATGAGGCTTGGTCTAGTCATGTTAGAGATGGTGGTGTAGATAAGGCTGGGACTAGTCATGTTACAGATGGTGGTGTAGATAAGGCTGGGACTAGTCATGTTACAGATGGTGGTGTAGATGAGGCTGGGTCTAGTCAGTCTACAGATGGTGGTGTAGATGAGTCTTGGTCTAGTCATGTTATGGATGGTGGTGTAGATGAGGCTGGGTCTACTCATATCATGGATGGTGGTTTAGATGAGACTGGGTCTAGTCATGCAATGGATGGTGGTGTAGATGAGGTTGGGTCTAGTCATGCTACTGATGGCGGTGTAGATGAAGCTGGGTCTAGTCAGTCTACAGATGGTTGTGTAGATGAGACTGGGACTAGTCAGTCTACAGATGGTTGTGTAGATGAGACTGGGACTAGTCATGTTATGGATGGTGGTGAAGATTAGACTGGGACTAGTCAGTCTACAGATGGTGGTGTAGATGAGACTGGGACTAGTCAGTCTACAGATGGTGATGTAGATGAGACTGGGACCTGTCATGTTATGGATAGTGGTGTAGATGAGGCTTGGTCTAGTCATGTTAGAGATGGTGGTGTAGATAAGGCTGGGACTAGTCATGTTACAGATGGTGGTGTAGATAAGGCTGGGACTAGTCATGTTACAGATGGTGGTGTAGATGAGGCTGGGTCTAGTCAGTCTACAGATGGTGGTGTAGATGAGTCTTGGTCTAGTCATGTTATGGATGGTGGTGTAGATGAGGCTGGGTCTACTCATATCATGGATGGTGGTTTAGATGAGACTGGGTCTAGTCATGCAATGGATGGTGGTGTAGATGAGGTTGGGTCTAGTCATGCTACTGATGGCGGTGTAGATGAAGCTGGGTCTAGTCAGTCTACAGATGGTTGTGTAGATGAGACTGGGACTAGTCAGTCTACAGATGGTTGTGTAGATGAGACTGGGACTAGTCATGTTATGGATGGTGGTGAAGATTAGACTGGGACTAGTCAGTCTACAGATGGTGGTGTAGATGAGACTGGGACTAGTCAGTCTACAGATGGTGGTGTAGATGAGACTGGGACTAGTCATGTTATGGATAGTGGTGTAGATGAGGCTGGGTCTAGTCAGTCTACAGATGGTGGTGTAGATGAGGCTGGATCTAGTCATGTTATGGATGGTGGTGTAGATGAGACTGGGACTAGTAATGCTATGGATGGTGGTGTAGATGAGGCTGGTTCTAGTCATATCATAGATGGTGGTGTAGATGAGGCTGGGTCTAGTCATGCTTTGGATGGTGGTGTAGATGAGGCTGGGTCTAGTCATGCTATGGATGGTGGTGTAGATGAGACTGGGACAAGTCAGTCTACAGATGGTGGTGTAGATGAGGCTGGGTCTAGTCAGTCTACAGATGGTTGTGTAGATGAGACTGGGACTAGTCAGTCTACAGATGGTGGTGTAGATGAGACTGGGACTAGTCATGTTATGGATAGTGGTGTAGATGAGGCTGGGTCTAGTCATTCTACAGATGGTGGTGTAGATGAGGCTGGATCTAGTCATGTTATGATGGTGGTGTAGATGAGACTGGGACTAGTAATGCTATGGATGGTGGTGTAGATGAGGCTGGGTCTAGTCAGTCTACAGATGGTGGTGTAGATGAGGCTGGGACTAGTCATGCTACAGATGGTGGTTTAGATGAGACTAGGTCTAGTCATGCAATGGATGGTGGTGTAGATGAGGCTGGGACGAGTCATGTTACAGATGGTGGTGTAGATGAGCCTGGGTATAGTCATGTTATAGATGTTGGTGTTGATGAGGCTGGGTCTAGTCATATCATGGATGGTGGTGTAGATGAGGCTGGGTCTAGTCATATCATAGATGGTGGTGTAGATGAGGCTGGGTCTAGTCATGCTTTGGATGGTGGTGTAGATGAGGCTGGGTCTAGTCAGGCTATGGATGGTGGTGTAGATGAGACTGGGACGAGTCATTTTATAGATGGTGGTGTAGATGAGACTGGGACTAGTCAGTCTACAGATGGTGGTGTAGATGAGGCTGGATCTAGTCATGTTATGGATGGTGGTGTAGATGAGGCTGGGTCTAGTCATATCATAGATGGTGGTGTAGATGAGGCTGGGTCTAGTCATGCTATGGATGGTGGTGTAGATGAGGCTGGGTCTAGTCAGGCTATGGATGGTGGTGTAGATGAGACTGGGACGAGTCATTTTATAGATGGTGGTGTGGATGAGACTGGGACTAGTCAGTCTACTGATGGTGGTGTAGATGAGACTGGGACTAGTTAGTCTACAGATGGTGGTGTAGATGAGGCTGGATCTAGTCATGTTATGGATGGTGGTGTAGATGAGACTGGGACTAGTCATGCTATGGATGGTGGTGTAGATGAGGCTGGGTCTAGTCAGTCTACAGATGGTGGTGTAGATGAGGCAGGGACTAGTCATGCTACAGATGGTGGTGTAGATGAGGCTGGGTCTAGTCGTGTTACAGATGGTGGTATAGATGAGACTGGGACTAGTCAAAATCAAATCAAATCTATTTGTCACATTAACATGGTTAGCAGATGTTAATGCGAGTGTAGCGAAATGCTTGTGCTTCTAGTTCCGACAATGCAGTAATGACCAACGAGTAATCTAACTAACAATTCCAAAACTACTACCTTATACACACAAGTGTAAAGGGATAACGAATATGTACATAAAGATATATGAATGAGTGATGGTACAGAGCGGCATAGGCAAGATGCAGTAGATGGTATCGAGTACAGTACATACATATGAGATGAGTATGTAAACAAAGTGGCATAGTTTAAAGTGGCTAGTGATACATGTATTACATAAAGATGCAGATAGATAAGGCTGGGACTAGTCATGTTACAGATGGTGGTGTAGATAAGGCTGGGACTAGTCATGTTACAGATGGTGGTGTAGATGAGGCTGGGTCTAGTCAGTCTACAGATGGTGGTTTAGATGAGACTGTGTCTAGTCATGTTACAGATGGTGGTGTAGATGAGCCTGGGTCTAGTCATGTTATAGATGTTGGTGTTGATGAGGTTGGGTCTAGTCATATCATGGATGGTGGTGTAGATGAGGCTGGGTCTAGTCATATCATAGATGGTGGTGTAGATGAGGCTGGGTCTAGTCATGCTTTGGATGGTGGTGTAGATGAGGCTGGGTCTAGTCAGGCTATGGATGGTGGTGTAGATGAGACTGGGACGAGTCATTTTATAGATGGTGGTGTAGATGAGACTGGGACTAGTCAGTCTACAGATGGTGGTGTAGATGAGGCTGGATCTAGTCATGTTATGGATGGTGGTGTAGATGAGGCTGGGTCTAGTCATATCATAGATGGTGGTGTAGATGAGGCTGGGTCTAGTCATGCTTTGGATGGTGGTGTAGATGAGGCTGGGTCTAGTCAGGCTATGGATGGTGGTGTAGATGAGACTGGGACGAGTCATTTTATAGATGGTGGTGTAGATGAGACTGGGACTAGTCAGTCTACAGATGGTGGTGTAGATGAGGCTGGGACTAGTCAGTCTACAGATGGTGGTGTAGATGAGGCTGGATCTAGTCATGTTATGGATGGTGGTGTAGATGAGGCTGGGTCTAGTCATATCATAGATGGTGGTGTAGATGAGGCTGGGTCTAGTCATGCTTTGGATGGTGGTGTTGATGAGGCTGGGTCTAGTCATGCTATGGATGGTGGTGTAGATGAGACTGGGACGAGTCATTTTATAGATGGTGGTGTAGATGAGACTGGGACTAGTCAGTCTACAGATGGTGGTGTAGATGAGACTGGGACTAGTTAGTCTACAGATGGTGGTGTAGATGAGGCTGGATCTAGTCATGTTATGGATGGTGGTGTAGATGAGACTGGGACTAGTCATGCTATGGATAGTGGTGTAGATGAGGCTGGGTCTAGTCAGTCTACAGATGGTGGTGTAGATGAGGCTGGGACTAGTCATGCTACAGATGGTGGTGTAGATGAGGCTGGGTCTAGTCGTGTTACAGATGGTGGTATAGATGAGACTGGGACTAGTCAAAATCAAATCAAATCTATTTGTCACATTAACATGGTTAGCAGATGTTAATGCGAGTGTAGCGAAATGCTTGTGCTTCTAGTTCCGACAATGCAGTAATGACCAACGAGTAATCTAACTAACAATTCCAAAACTACTACCTTATACACACAAGTGTAAAGGGATAACGAATATGTACATAAAGATATATGAATGAGTGATGGTACAGAGCGGCATAGGCAAGATGCAGTAGATGGTATCGAGTACAGTACATACATATGAGATGAGTATGTAAACAAAGTGGCATAGTTTAAAGTGGCTAGTGATACATGTATTACATAAAGATGCAGATAGATAAGGCTGGGACTAGTCATGTTACAGATGGTGGTGTAGATAAGGCTGGGACTAGTCATGTTACAGATGGTGGTGTAGATGAGGCTGGGTCTAGTCAGTCTACAGATGGTGGTTTAGATGAGACTGTGTCTAGTCATGTTACAGATGGTGGTGTAGATGAGCCTGGGTCTAGTCATGTTATAGATGTTGGTGTTGATGAGGTTGGGTCTAGTCATATCATGGATGGTGGTGTAGATGAGGCTGGGTCTAGTCATATCATAGATGGTGGTGTAGATGAGGCTGGGTCTAGTCATGCTTTGGATGGTGGTGTAGATGAGGCTGGGTCTAGTCAGGCTATGGATGGTGGTGTAGATGAGACTGGGACGAGTCATTTTATAGATGGTGGTGTAGATGAGACTGGGACTAGTCAGTCTACAGATGGTGGTGTAGATGAGGCTGGATCTAGTCATGTTATGGATGGTGGTGTAGATGAGGCTGGGTCTAGTCATATCATAGATGGTGGTGTAGATGAGGCTGGGTCTAGTCATGCTTTGGATGGTGGTGTAGATGAGGCTGGGTCTAGTCAGGCTATGGATGGTGGTGTAGATGAGACTGGGACGAGTCATTTTATAGATGGTGGTGTAGATGAGACTGGGACTAGTCAGTCTACAGATGGTGGTGTAGATGAGGCTGGGACTAGTCAGTCTACAGATGGTGGTGTAGATGAGGCTGGATCTAGTCATGTTATGGATGGTGGTGTAGATGAGGCTGGGTCTAGTCATATCATAGATGGTGGTGTAGATGAGGCTGGGTCTAGTCATGCTTTGGATGGTGGTGTTGATGAGGCTGGGTCTAGTCATGCTATGGATGGTGGTGTAGATGAGACTGGGACGAGTCATTTTATAGATGGTGGTGTAGATGAGACTGGGACTAGTCAGTCTACAGATGGTGGTGTAGATGAGACTGGGACTAGTTAGTCTACAGATGGTGGTGTAGATGAGGCTGGATCTAGTCATGTTATGGATGGTGGTGTAGATGAGACTGGGACTAGTCATGCTATGGATAGTGGTGTAGATGAGGCTGGGTCTAGTCAGTCTACAGATGGTGGTGTAGATGAGGCTGGGACTAGTCATGCTACAGATGGTGGTGTAGATGAGGCTGGGTCTAGTCGTGTTACAGATGGTGGTATAGATGAGACTGGGACTAGTCAAAATCAAATCAAATCTATTTGTCACATTAACATGGTTAGCAGATGTTAATGCGAGTGTAGCGAAATGCTTGTGCTTCTAGTTCCGACAATGCAGTAATGACCAACGAGTAATCTAACTAACAATTCCAAAACTACTACCTTATACACACAAGTGTAAAGGGATAACGAATATGTACATAAAGATATATGAATGAGTGATGGTACAGAGCGGCATAGGCAAGATGCAGTAGATGGTATCGAGTACAGTACATACATATGAGATGAGTATGTAAACAAAGTGGCATAGTTTAAAGTGGCTAGTGATACATGTATTACATAAAGATGCAGATAGATAAGGCTGGGACTAGTCATGTTACAGATGGTGGTGTAGATAAGGCTGGGACTAGTCATGCTACTGATGGCGGTGTAGATGAAGCTGGGACGAGTCATGTTACAGATGGTGGTGTAGATGAGGCTGGGTCTAGTCATATCATGGATGGTGGTGTAGATGAGGCTGGGTCTAGTCATATCATAGATGGTGGTGTAGATGAGGCTGGGTCTAGTCATGCTTTGGATGGTGGTGTAGATGAGGCTGGGTCTAGTCATGCTATGGATGGTGGTGTAGATGAGACTGGGACTAGTCAGTCTACAGATGGTGGTGTAGATGAGGCTGGGTCTAGTCAGTCTACAGATGGTTGTGTAGATGAGACTGGGACTAGTCAGTCTACAGATGGTGGTGTAGATGAGACTGGGACTAGTCATGTTATGGATAGTGGTGTAGATGAGGCAGGGTCTAGTCAGTCTACAGATGGTGGTGTAGATGAGGCTGGATCTAGTCATGTTATGGATGGTGGTGTAGATGAGGCTGGGTCTAGTCATATCATAGATGGTGGTGTAGATGAGGCTGGGTCTAGTCATGCTTTGGATGGTGGTGTTGATGAGGCTGGGTCTAGTCATGCTATGGATGGTGGTGTAGATGAGACTGGGACGAGTCAGTCTACAGATCGTGGTGTAGATGAGACTGGGTCTAGTCATGCTATGGATGGTGGTGTAGATGAGGCTGGGTCTAGTCATGCTACAGATGGCGGTGTAGATGAGGCTGGGTCTAGTCAGTCTACAGATGGTTGTGTAGATGAGACTGGGACTAGTCAGTCTACAGATGGTGGTGTAGATGAGACTGGGACTAGTCATGTTATGGATAGTGGTGTAGATGAGGCTGGGTCTAGTCATGTTATGGATGGTGGTGTAGATGAGACTGGGACTAGTAATGCTATGGATGGTGGTGTAGATGAGGCTGGGTCTAGTCAGTCTACAGATAGTGGTGTAGATGAGGCTGGGTCTAGTCATGCTACAGATGGCGGTGTAGATGAGGCTGGGTCTAGTCAGTCTACAGATGGTTGTGTAGATGAGACTGGGACTAGTCAGTCTACAGATGGTGGTGTAGATGAGACTGGGACTAGTCATGTTATGGATAGTGGTGTAGATGAGGCTGGGTCTAGTCATGTTATGGATGGTGGTGTAGATGAGACTGGGACTAGTAATGCTATGGATGGTGGTGTAGATGAGGCTGGGTCTAGTCAGTCTACAGCTAGTGGTGTAGATGAGGCTGGGACTAGTCATGCTACAGATGGTGGTTTAGATGAGACTGGGTCTAGTCATGCAATGGATGGTGGTGTAGATGAGGCTGGGACGAGTCATGTTACAGATGGTGGTGTAGATGAGGCTGGGTCTAGTCATGTTATGGATGGTGGTGTAGATGAGACTGGGACTAGTCATGCCATGGATGGTGGTGTAGATGAGGCTGGGTCTAGTCAGTCTACAGATGGTGGTGTAGATGAGGCTGGATCTAGTCATGCTACAGATCGTGGTGTAGATGAGGCTGGGTCTAGTTGTGTTATGGATGGTGGTGTAGATGAGACTGGGAACAGTCATGTTATTGATGGTGGTGTAGATGAAACTGGGTCTCATCATGTTATGGATGGTGGTGTAGATGAGACTGGGACTAGTCATGTTTTGCTAGTGGAATAGGACAGTATAGTTGGGAAGGGTAGAGACTAGGGGGGGGGGGGTGGTGTCAAGCGGAAAAGGAAAAAGGGGGAGAAGAAAGGTGGTGGGAGGGGAGAGGCTGGGATGGTCAAAGGCACCAAGGAACCGTTGCCTGGTGCTCGGGAGGAGGCCCCGACCAGAGAGGTAGGGCAGGTGTTCAGGGTGGGAGATGGAGATGAGGAGGAGGAAGGTGAGTCTGAGGAAGAGGATGATGAGGAGGCTTTTTTTCAGACTCCTCCTTAATGGGTCCAGAGCTGACAGCCAGTCAAGCAGATGGGTCAAAGTACCAAGGGGGAAAAAGTTCATCTTGAGGCTTTTTTTTCAGATCCGGGAACATTTGTAAGATCAGTACAACACGCTATGAAAAATGAGGGGCTTGGTGTCCTCTCACCCAGGAAACGGTTTAGGTTGAGGAAGTGGATCACAACAGTGCGTAAGGGTCTACCTTCAGACACTGTTTAGATTTATATTTTCTTTCTGGCACTGGGGCTTTTTGAACTTTGCTATTGGTCTCTTTCTTTGCTGGCTTTTCTCCCACTTCTTATGGAGACTCTTTGGGTAGGATCACTCAATATAAATGGCGCCAGAGATGCAGGAAAGAGGAGTGTGTTGGGTGAATATGTAAAACAAAAAAAAGTACAGGTGTTGTTTCTGCAGGAGACGCACAGTGATGTGTTGAATGAAGTCGATTGGGGGCTTTGGTAGAAAGGGGCAAGTTTGTTCAGACATGGGGCAAATGTTAGTGTCCTTTTTGTATCTGGTCTGTCTGTAAAAATGTTCTCCCCAAAGGAGGTGTGTAGTGGTAGACTGCTTGTAGTAAAAGCAGAAATTAACAACAGTTTTTTTTATACATGTGTATGCCCCTAACACAGGGAGAGAGGGGACTTCTATTTGTGTGTCTTAGACAGGAACTCTGACAGATAGTGCCTGAGGAGATGCTGGTGGTCGGCAGGGACTGGAACTGCACAATGGATTTTACGAAAGACAGAAATGGGGAGGATCCTCATTCAGGCTCAGTGGGGGTATGTTAAGGGACATCCTTTAGCAGTTTGATCTGGTGGATGATTGCAGAACTAGACATCCTGACACAAGACAGTATACATGGGTGAAGGTCTTTGGAGCTAGGGTGAGTGCAGCCCAACACAAGACAATATACATGGGTGAAGGTCTTTGGAGCTAGGGTGAGTGCAGCCCGACTGGATCGGTTTTACATGTCCAGGAATCAGAGCAATAGGCTGTTGGGTGCTACCATTCTCCCGTTGGGTTTTTCGGATCGTCACATAACCTTGGCTCGGCTGTCTATTTCACAAGGGCCTCGGAATGCAAGAAACATTAGGAGCCTATTTGGAGTGAAGGTACATCAGTGGCAGGGGGTATGTGGGGTGGAGAATATGGTTGGTTTTAGATGGAGGGGCTCTACAAACCAGTAGTGTAAAGTACTTAAGTAAAAATACTTTTAAGTAGTACTTAAGTTGTTTTTTGGGGGTATCTGTACTTTACTATTTATATTTTTGACAACTTTTACTTTTACTCCACTACATTCCTTAAGAAAATAATATACTTTTTACTCCTTACATTTTCCCTGACACACAAAAGTACTCGTTACATTTAGAATGCTCCAGCAGTACAGCATTATGGCACCTACAGTATCAATATAACGCCTTGTCATCCCTACTGCCTCTGATCTTGCGGACTCACAAAACACAACTACTGTGTTTGTAAATTAGTGTTGGAGTGTGCCCCTTTCTGTCCATAATTAAAAATAATACGAAAATAGTGCCGTCTAGTTTGCTTAATATAAGGAATTTAATGTATCTCATTTACTTTTACCTTGTACTTTTACTCAAATATGACAGTTTAGTACTTTTTCCGCCACTGTACTTAAGTACATTTAAAACCAGATACTTTTAGACTTTTACTCAAGTAGTATTTTACTAGGTAACTTTCACTTTTACTTGAGCCATTTTCTGTTAAGGTATTTTTACTTTTACTCAAGTATGACAATTGAGTACTTTTTCCACCACTGCTACAAATCTCCAGTGGAGAGTTCTACATGGAGCCCTGGCCACTAACAGCTGGTTGGCACGGGTTGAACCGGGAGTCGGGCAGGGGTGTTCTTTCTGTGTTATGAGTGAAACTGTGATTCATGTGTTTTCTGTGTGCGCCAGGTTAATGTCATTAATATCTCTGTTGGAATGTTTGTGTGAGAGGTTGGGGCTGGGTTTTACTGTCAGGATGTTTATAATGGAGTACAAATATTCAAATAAGGAGAATACCAAATGTGTGTTGTTGAATTTTCTGTTTTCTCAGGCAAAATTGTCTCTTTGGCTAACAAGGAGGAACAGGGTCAAAGGTTGGGGGATAACAGACCCTTTACTATTATTTAATGGGATGGTCTCTGCGCACCTTTGGGTGGAATTTGAGTTCCTTAAAATGGTAAAAAGTGTGGAGATGTTTCAGGAGATATGATGTGTCAGGGGGTTGTCTGTATAGCTGGGGAAGATGTTTTGGATACACGGTTGTAGAAGTGATGAGGTTTTGGCTATTGTGATATGTGGTGTTGTTTTGTATCGTGTGGTAGAGGGCAAGGTAAGTATGGTACATGTATGCAGTACAGGATGTATTTTATTTGGGTGTTTTATTTTAAGGGGGGGTAAGGTTTCATTAAAGAAAGACAAAAAGTCAGTCTTCCTTCATCTCTCTCTCTCTCTCTTCCATCCATCCTTCCTCTCTCTCTCTCTCTCTCTCTCTCTCGCACTTTCACTCTCTCTCTCACAATCTCTCACTTTCTCTCACTCTTGCTCTTACACTCTGTTCCTTCCTTTCTCTCACTCTCGCACACACACTCTCTTTTCCTCTCTCTCTCTCTTGCAGTGCATGCTGGGAGTTTTTTGGAGTTTGAGTGTTTGGTGTGGAGGGCTCTATCCTAACTAACTTTCTTTGATTATTTTCTTTACATGTTATTTTCTATGGTGGAGGGTTAATGCAATATTTGTTTTAGCGGTATCCACAGTTTTTTCAAAGTTAGGGTGGAAGAGGACAGAGTAACGTTCCTGGGGTTTGGAAAGTGTGGTGTCCGCGATGGCTTCTCAGGCTAGCGCGGAGGAGACACTGTCGATATGGCATGGATTCAGGTGTGTCCTGAGAATGGAGTTAAGGTGGAGGAGGTTCTGCTCGCGGTCGGTGAACAGGTAGGAGCTGAATTTATACATTCTGCTTCTAGAATTAACAAAGCTGTGGTTGTGTTCATGAAAAGGGCTAATTTGGTTGGTAGGCTAATTGCTAGCGGAATATTTGTAAGGGATGTATTGGTGTCAATTTCACCTCTCTCTTCCCCTTTGTCAAGAGTGGTAGTTGCAAATTTGCCTCCGTTTATTACGGATGACCATATCAGGAAAGTGCTGAGTCGTTTTGGTAAGTTTGCTAGCGGTTTTCGTGTACTGTCGGCAGGCTTTCAGGCAGATGCCGTTAAGCACGTTGTTTCGTTCCGGAGGCAAGTGTTTATGTTTCTGAACAACAATGAGCAACAACTAAATGTGCATTTTAAAGTGAGGCACGGGGAGTGGCTCTATGCAGGGTTTGCCAGCACAGATAGTCTATGGTGTTTTGAGTGTGGGGATTTGGGGCATAAGAGCTTTGCGTGCCCACATTAAGCCCATAGACAAGGTACAAGCGCCAGTGGGGGAAATCAAGGTCAAAGTGCAGGGGGTAAGGAGATGCAGACAGCAGAAGCTGGGTCTAGTCATGCCAGGAAAGTTGGTGTAGATGAGGCTGGGCCTAGTCAGGCTAGAGATGGTGGGGTAGCTGAGGCTGGGCCTAGTCAGGCTAGAGATGGTGGGATAGCTGAGGCTGTGCCTAGTTATGCTATGGAGGGTGGTGTAGATGATTCTGGGCCTAGTCATGCTATGGAGGGTGGTGTAGATGATTCTGGGCCTAGTCATGCTATGGAGGGTGGTGTAGATGATTCTGGGCCTAGTCATGCTATGGAGGGTGGTGTAGATGATGCTGGGTTTAGTCATGTTATTCTAGTGGACGAGGAGAGTATAGTGGGGAAGTGTAAGAGATTAGGGGGGGGGGAGGAGGAGGGTGTCAAGCGGAAAAGGAAAAAGGGTGTGGACAAAGGCACCATGGAAATTTTGCCTGTTGCTGTGGGTGATGCCCTGAACAGAGAGAAAGGGCATATGGTGGGAGATAGAGATGAGGAGGAAAGTGAGTCTGAGGAAGAGGATGAGGAGTTATTTTTTTTCTTTTCTTTTTTTTTCTTTTCAGACTCCTCTTCAATGGGGCGGCAGGGTAGCCTAGTGGTTAGAGCGTTGGACTAGTAACCGAAAGGTTGCAAGTTCGAATCCCCGAATCTGTCGTTCTGCCCCTGAACAGGCAGTTAACCCACTGTTCCCAGGAGACGCATAGTGATGTGTCGATTGGGGGCTCTGGTGGAAAGGGGCAAGTGTGTTGAGCCATGGGACAAATGTTAGTGCAGGGGTGGCAGTCCTTTTTGCACCGGGGCTGTCTGTGTGTTGAGCCATGGGACAAATGTTAGTGCAGGGGTGGCAGTCCTTTTTGCACCGGGGCTGTCTGTGTGTTGATCCATGGGACAGATCTTAGTGCAGGGGTGACAGTCCTTTTTGCACCGGGTCTGTCTGTAAAACGTTGCTCCTCAAAGGAGGTGTGTAAAGGTAGGCTGCTTGTTGTTAAAGCAGAAATTAACAACATGGGTTTTGTCTTTATAAATGTGTATGCGCCTAACACAGGGAGCCTTAGACAGGAACTCTCACAGGTAGCGCCTGAGGAGATGCTGGTGGTCGGAGGGGACTGGAACTGTACAATGGATTTTTACAAAATACAGAAATGGGGAATAGCCTCATTCAGTGTCAGTGGGAGTGTTAAGGGACATCCGTTAGCAGTTTGACCTGGTGGATGTTTGCAGAACTAGACATCCTGACACAAGACAGTATACATGGGTGAAGGTGTTTGGAGCTAGGGTGAGTGCAGCCCAACACAAGACAGTATACATGGGTGAAGGTCTTTGGAGCTAGGGTGAGTGCAGCCCGACTGGATCGGTTTTACATGTCCAGGAATCAGAGCAATAGGCTGCTGGGTGCTACCATTCTCCCGGTGGGTTTTTCAGATCATCACATAACCTTGGCTGTCTATTTCACCAGGGCCCCGGCAGGCATCTTATTGCTCTTACAAGATGCCTGTTACGGATACAGGTATCCTGTGGGTGTATGTGTCCTGTGTTCTTTTCTCTCCTTCTCCCCTCACAGGTGAAAATCATCACTCCCCAATCAGTCACCAATCAATCATCAATCAGAAGACACACCTCCTCCTGTTTCCTACCTAATCACAGTTCCTTTCCCTTGGTTTAAAAACCCTGTCAGATGTCTGCTCTAGAGCTCAATCTCTCTGTAAATGCCATATGTCTGTAGATCGCTCTGTTTCACCCTCTCCTACTATGTCTCTATCGCTCTTTATGTATTGAGCTATCTTTTGTTTGAGCACCTCCATATCACTTTGTCCTCACCTGTGAGTATTGTTTTTGGTTATGGTGTTTGTGTTTGTTTGCTGGTGGGAAAAGGGGGAACCAAGACAAGTCGCCCATGGGCATACACTAGGTAGGTAAACTTTGTTAAAAACACTAGTTAGAACTGGGCGGACCACCGACTGTATTTTTGGTTAGTTAGTTAGCTGTTGTTGAAATAGGCTAGTCTAGCTTAGGGGTGTTTTGGATGCTTATTGTTTCTTTCCTTGGGTCCAGCTCAGCCCCTTTTCCTGCTCTCTATCCCCCCCCCCCCCATTACCGTGTGTTTTCTAATAAACCATGTGTTTGACGGTAATTTAGTTGTCTGTGGTTATTTCGTTCTCACGTTTACTTTTTCACTTATAATTTGCATGAGTTATGTTACGGGTCTCGTTACCATCTCCCCTAGACTGTCGGGCCAAAAGAGATTCGTAACAATGCCACTTTTTGCTCAGGTTTCCAGACCTTTTGGGAAAGGTGGGGGCAGCGAAGTGATGAGTATGAGTCTCTGAGTCAATGGTGGGATGTGGGGAAAGTCCAAATTTGGCTTTTCTGTCAACAGTACACAGCTCTCTCATCCTCAGAGGCTAGGAGAGTATTAGGGGAACTAGAGTGTTGTATTAGTGAGATGGAGGATGGTGGTGGGGCAAGGCAATGTAGGCCTCCAGGCTAATTTAGCCAAATTACGTAGGGACCTGGGCAGTTTTTTCAAGGTTAAAGCAAAGGGAGCACTTGTAAGAGCTAGGTTCTCCATGCTCAAGGAGATGGATGCTCCTTCTTTGGTTTGGAAAGACAGAGCACGGAAGCCAAGGGTATGCATTGTCTACGGCTGTCTGATGGGCGGGTGACCTCTGTGGTGGGTGAGATGCGGGAGCGGACTGTGGAGTTTTATACTGAATTGTATAGGGCAGAAGTGTGTGATCCTATGTGTGCTCAAGTCTTGTTCGCAGGACTCCCTTAGTGCTCTCTGGCACAGAGGGATGAAATGGACATTCCTCTGTTGTCCCATGACCTGGCAGAGGCCGTAACCCAGATAACCCGGTCGTGCACCGGGGGTCGATGGACTCCCAGTGGAGTTTTATAAAAAATTCTGGGGAATAATTGGACAGGATTTATTTTGCGTGTTGCGTGAATGCGTCGGGGTAGGAGAGTTGCCGATGAGCTGCCGCCGGGCGGCTCTGACTCTCCTGCCCAAAAAAGGGGACTTGTGTGAACTTAAGAAGTGGACGCCTGTGGCATTACTCTGTGCGGACTACAAGATATTTGCCAAAGTCCTCTATAACAGACTGAAGTCCCATTTGGACTCGATAGTACATAAGGACCAAACATATTGTGTACCGGGACGCTCAATCACGGACAACTTGTTCTTAATTAGGGACATGTTGACCTTGTCGAGAGGTTCTAATGTGAACTTTGGACTGGTCTCTTTAGATCAAGAGAAGGCTTTTGAGAGTGGACCATGAGTATCTGTTTAATGTGATGTTTGGGAAGATGTGTGAAGCTGTTTTATGCTGGGGCGTCATGTATGGTCAAGGTGGGAGGGGGGCTCATTGGTCCAGTCTGGGTGAGACAGGGCATTAGACAAGGATGCCCTCTATCTGGGCAGTTATACACATTAGCCATTGAGCCTTTTTTTAGGACTGCTACGCAGGAGACTGCAGGGAGTGTGCTGGACAGGAATGGATGTGGTGACAGGCATAGCAGTGTCAGCATATGCAGATTATGTTTCTGTGATGATCAGGATACAGGCACTAGAGACCAGTCTGAGACCAGTCTGAAGGTGTACGAGGGAGCTTCATCAGCTAAGGTAAACTGGGGCAAGAGCAAAGCTCTATGTGGGGCATGGGAGGATAGGGCTCTTCCTCTGCTTCCAGGGGGTTTGCAGTGGGGTTGTGAAGGGCTTAAAGTGTTGGGGGTGTACCTGTGCTCGGAGAAGTGGGTAAGGAAGAACTGGGAGGGGCTGTCACAGGCAGTGGTGTCAAGACTGGCCAGGTGGAGGTGGCTCCTGTCCCAAGTGTCATATAGATGGAGGGTGCTGATAATTAACAACCTGGTAGCATCTTCCCTGTGGCATAAACTGGCTGTCCTCAATCCCCCCGCCGGTCTGCTCGCAGACCTGCAACGCAAGCTGGTGGACTTCTTCTGGTCGGGCTATCACTGGCTGAAGGCAGCAGTGTTGTACATGACCGTTCACGAAGGAGGACAGGGCCTGGTGGAACTGGAGAGCAGGATGGCTGCTTTCAGGCTAAAGGCGGTGCAGAGACTGCTGTACCATGCTGATGTTGGCTGGAGGGAGCCAGCAAGTGCGCTGCTGAGGAGAGCCGGCGGATTAGGGTTGGACCGGCAGCTGTTCCTCATGAAGCTGGAGAAGCTGAGTACAGCAGGTCTCTCAGATATTTACTCTGCAATGCTGAGGGCCTGGTAGCTGCTAAGGCCCATACGAGAAGGGGGTGTGGAGCTTGTGCTATGGGTGTGGGAGGAGCCTTTCTTCAGCAACCCAGCCATCCCTTTGAGATTGTTTCAGTCAGCCACCCTGCAGAGGCAACTAACGGCAGGGGTTTGGTTTACAAAGGCTGGGTGACCTGAGACTGCTGGGAGAGGAGGGGTGGAAAACCCTGATTGTCTTGGCACAACAAACAGGAATAACGTCTCTTAGGCTGCTGGAGAGGTCCAGGAGGCACTGTCTGAGCCGGTTAGGGGGATGTTTGAGCGGCCAAAGGGAGAGGAGCCACCAATGTTTCCGCCACTGCAGGTGACGGCAAAGACTGGGGACTGGCAAGGGGGTCTGGAGGACTTGTTAGATTTCAACACTCTGAGCCTGGGGGAGTTTGAGGATGTGGGAGGTAAAGCCCTCTACAACCTCTTTATTAAGGTTAGGAACATTAGGAGCCTAACAGGAGTGAAGGCACATCAGTGGCAGGGGGTATGTGGGGCGGAGAGTATTGTGGGTTTTAGATGGAGGGGGCTCTACAAACCCCCAGTACCAAAGAGGTCAGGGGACCTCCAGTGGAGGGTTCTTCATGGAGCACTGGCCACTAACAGCTGGTTGGCACGGGTTGAACTGGGAATCGGGCAGGGGTGTTTTTTCTGTAAAATGAATGAAACTGTGATTCATGTGTTTTCTGTGTGCACCAGGTTAATGCCTTTAATGTCTCTGTTGAAATGTCTGTGTGAGAGGTTGGGGGTGGTTTTTACTGTTGGGATGTTCATAATGGGATCCAGGTATTCGAGTAAGGAGAAAGCCAAATGTGTTTTGTTGAACTTTGTTTGCTCATGCACAGTTAGCTATTTGGCTAACAAGGAGGAACAGGGTCAAAGGTGGGGGGATAACAGACTCTTTACTATTGTTTAATTGGATGGTCTCTGCGCGCCTCAGGTTTGTGTTCTATAAAATGTGTGGAGATGTTTGAGGAGATATGGTGTGTTGGGGGGCTGTCTGTATAGCTGGGGAAGATGTTTTGGATATACAGTTGTAGGAGTGGGTATTGTGATGTTGGTTTGTATAATGTGGTAGATAGAAAGGTGAGTATGGTAAATGTATACAGTACAGGATATATATATATTATTTTTTTTAAGGGGGGGGGGGGTGAGTTTTAAATTAAATGAGATTGTTTAAGTAAAAAAGACAAAGTTTAAAAAGTCCTCTCTCTCTCTCTCTCACTCTTTTCCTCTCTCACACTCTTTTTTTCCTCTCTCTCTCTCCCTCTTCCTCACCCACTGTCTTTCACACACATTGCCTCTCTTCCTCTTGTTCTCTCTGTCTTTCTCTCACTTACTTAGATC